>NC_137674.1:12911547-12914047 GCF_963989245.1 Nansenia antarctica
TAATTATAAAAAAGCCATCCTCATCCTCTCCTCTCCTCACCTTTCCTCTCCTCACCTTTCCTCCCCTCCCTTCCCCTCTCCTCCTCTCCCCTCCCATCCTCTCCCCTCCTCTCCTCTCCTCTCCTCTCCTCACCTTTCCTCCCCTCCCCTCCCCTCCCCTCCCCCTCCCCTCCTCTCCTGTCCTGTCCTCTCCATCTCTCAGTCTGTCTTGCTGTGCAGGGTTCTCTAGGCTGTAGCTGCTGAGCCGGTCGGGTCCTTTTCCCCCCTCGTTACCATCAGGGACAGTGTACCGGGTTCTGACAACACACACACACACACACACACATTCACGGGCACGCGCACACACACACACACACACACACACACGTACACACACACGCACACACACACACACACACACACACACATTACATTTACATTTTGGGCATTTAGCAGACGCCTTATTCCAAAGCGACTTACAATCAATACATTTGACTAAGCAAGTGAATCATCACTCCACCAGTCGTAGCAAGAAGAGTTATCTAGCTCAGGCCCGGGGCCATTGATAGAAGGAAAAACACGCACACGCACGCGCACACACACACACACACACACACACGTGTGTGTTTCGGGCAGAAAGGTCAGCACTGCTAGACACATGATGGGCAGGAACTGGTGGTGTGCGGGCTGATGCCCTGTCAACACACACACACACACACACACACACACACATACACATGTCCACACATACAAAGACACACACATGTGTGTGTGCACACTGCTGCCCTGTGGACTCTGCTCTCCTGCTGTTGAAAAGATGTCCATTTACATTCACACCTGGATGTCTGACAATGTGTCTGTAAATGTATGTGTGTGTGTGTGTGTGTGTGTGTGTGTGTGTGTGTGTGTGTGTGTGTGTGTGTGTGTGTATGTGTGTGTGTGTGTGTGTGTGTGTGTGTGTGTGTGTGTGTGTGTCTATGTGGGTGTGCACTTGTGTGTCTGTCTGTGGGTTTGAGGGAGGGGGGGTTATGCCATGTCCGAGTGTGGCCTCTTCAATCACGTTAGTGCAATGGGACAGTGGGGGGTGGGAGGGGGCAGAGAGGGGCAGAGGGGGAGGGACAGGGTCAGACATTAATGAAAGCAGCAATCTCTGCTGTCATGTTAGATAGCAGGCCGGGCTCTTACTGCTCTGTGTGTGTGTGTGTGTGTGTGTGTGTGTGTGTGTGTGTGTGATCAGTGCTGTCATGTCTGATAGCACAGCGTTCTCTGTCCAGTCTGATGGCCTGTTTGCAGGCAGCACGGCCCGGTCACTTCTCATCAGTGTGAGGGGTGTGTGTGTGTGTGTGTTTGTGTGTGTGTGTGTTTGTGTGTGTGTGTGTGTGTGTGTGTGTCTGTGTGTGTCTGTGTCTGTGTGTGTATGTGTATGTGTATGTGTATGTGTATGTGTATGTGTGTGTATGTGTGTGTGTGTAAGTGTGTGGTGTATGTGTATGTGTATGTGTATGTGTATGTGTATGTGTATGTGTGTGTGTGTGTGTGTGTGTGTGTGTGAATAAGTGAATGCTGATTAAAACAACATGTGCTGGTTAAAAGAGCGTCTGTGTGTATACTGCAGCATGGCAGATAGAGACATCGATGCCTCCGGAGGTCAACTGTCACATTATCTACAAACCGTCTGAACGTATGAAAACATGTTCACCAATCACCTCTAACACGCCAGCCTGCTCTCCCCTTCTCCATCTCCCCATCTTCACTCCACATAGACGCAACAACTCTTTTGAGCAGAACACACACACACCCGGGCTCGGCCTGTCTGGTTAAACCCCCCCCCACAGGGCCACGATGAACTGGTTAGTAGGGTCCAAAACCAAAGTTCTGTGACCACTCTCTGGCTAACATGTTTTGATGATTGATTTGACTTCTAGGGACCTTTTATAAAAGAAATTGCCTCCAGGTCCCTCCCAAAAAATCCCAGGTTTTTTTCTAGAGACATGGCATGACCATGACGGGTCCCTAGAAGTCAAATCAATCATCAAAACATGTTAGCCAGAGAGTGGTCACAGAATTTTGGTTGTGGACCCTACTAGGTGGTTGTTCAGGAAGATGCAACGTGCAGTAAGGAGTGTGTTGCTCAGTACTTGTCTCTCTATCGTTAGAATATAGAGTCCTACCCGCAGCGGCACGCAAGATGTTTATTTCTGGAATGTTGGACTGGACTATTTAAAATGTTTTATTTCAAAAAGCCTTGACTCGTAGTCAGGTTCATGTATGTTTATTACATTATTATTGCTCTTAATTAACAAAGAACTAGGCCAGAATTACTGTTTAATTAATATTCTTCTGGGTTTATTTATCAGGGTGTGTGACAAGGGTCCATGGCTTCCTAGTTCACTGACCATCATGCTCCTCATCAATCCAATAGTAAATGAGGTTGTTTGGGGACGTTTGGGCTCATGTCTAGTAGTGACAGGCAGTGTGTCTGAGGGGACAGACCAGGCAGTGCGTTAATTACCGAGCAGAG
>NC_137674.1:12919047-12924047 GCF_963989245.1 Nansenia antarctica
TGTAGGGGTAAGGGTGTGTGTGTGTGTGTGTATGTGTGTGTGTGTGTGTGTGTGTGTGTGTGTGTGTGTGTGTCTGTGTATGTAGAGGAAATGGGAGTCATAAACAGACAACAGAGAGAGAGAGAGAGAGAGAGAGAGAGAGAGAGAGAGAGGGAGGGAGAGAGACACAGAGACAGAGAAAGAGAGAGGGAGAGAGAGAGAAACAGAGACAGAAACAGAGAGAGACAGAGGGGGAGGGAGAGAGAGACAGAAAGACAGAGAGAGACAGAGACAGAAACACTTTTTAGCTTCTAGCAATGTTGCAGCTTCTGGGCATAATGATCCACCCATCCAAGACGGTTACATATTCTAGTTTCAATTCTAGCATTCAATATATTAATACTATTAAAACATATAGCCTCTAGCTTTTTCATTAGAGTGTTTTATTCTACATGGATGTTCTCAGTCAGTGATGGAGGAGTCATGTGACGTCCTCTAAATGGAGCGTGATTCTGAAACGTGTGCGATTCTGTTTCAGGCTGTGTTTATTTCCGAGCAGGCACTTAGGCGTCCTTCCTGCCTCACTCCTGTCCATGGCTGTACTGCAGTATAGTCTTCCTGACTCTGTCTCTTACACTCTCACAACTAGAACTAGTTATTAAGTCACTAACTGTATCCAGACAATGACACGTCGTCTACCAAAGCCCAGTGTTTCTTCAGAGGAGGTAGCAAATGTACAGACAACTGGCACCACATGGCATCTGAGGTGGCTGATGTGGCTGGGACACATAGTTCTAGAATGCATGCAGTGACCTGTTGGCATCCCAGTGCTCTAAGTGTCTGCAGAGGTTATTCCATGACAACACAAGCTGGGCTCCTCTCGTGTGACATTCTTCTGGCAGAACAATAACAAGCTGTTGTATCTTTACCAGGGACAATGGACAAACAGTTGTTGTTTTTTAGCAAGAGGGGTCAGAGCAGATCAAGACATAGCCTTGCTGGGACATCATGATGGGGTAGTGTTAATGACTAGGGTTAATGTAACCAAGACCAAGGAGAGAATTCAGTGGACCAAAGCAGGGGCTTTCTTCTAATCTACACCCTCACACCTGCAGGATTAGTCTGGGGCCACTGCTTGGCACAGTAACATGACTCACTGGAAGAGCAGTAGCGTACTGGGGGCTTGGAGAAACACACAAGCCCAGGCAGAAGCGTCGCTACCAGAGGTGTGATCATGGGATCACATGTAGCAGCCCAGCCTCCACAGGCCTGTCTCATTCTGAAGCTAAAGGGTAAAGGGGAGGGGTGTGGAATCAGAATTTGAGATGTCCAGATTGATAATGTTGCTATCAACATGTCTCTCTGACGGCCAGAGTCACTGACGGCTGTCATATGTGTGCTGTCTTATATGTGACACTGTCTGGTGAAAAGGTATGGATGCCGGCAATTCTCAAGTCGCGGAAATGAAATGTTTGTTTTGTTTCATATTACGAAGGTTTAAATGTCGAACCCACAATATAACAACACTTTTTTTTTTAGTAAAACTCTTTAGTACCGTAATCATTTTTACTGTGAATTGGATTCACTGTATCGTCTTAACAAACCTACGTTTTAGGATGTGTGCAAAAGCAAGGACTGTGTGATCATTTAGCCTAATGATGTGTAGTTATGTGTTTTTAGCATGTTGATGTTCTATCAGCATGTTGTGATGTCCTAAACATGCAGTTAGATTTTTATTTTTAATAATGCCCTTTTTTATATAGCCTATATATATAGTATACATAAAAAGTGTATTTTCTTTCATAATAAGTGAGTCTTTTCTCACACTGATACTCAGCCTTGAATAGTTACACCTTTATGGTGTTTATAGCAGCAACGCTGTGAAAAGAAATGAACATTCCTACACACAAATGCTCAAAGACACCACCTTCAACAGAGAGAAATCTCCTGTCCGCTTCTATGAGAGAAGACTAGCTCCTGTATGACATGTTTCCAGTTCAGCCAAGCACCTTGTGATCATCGCTGCAGTCTTCAGTGCTCTCTTTCACGGACCTCAGCGTGTTGTGACATGTTTGACTGTTCGGAGTCCTCGTGTATAATCTTATCTCTCCCATCCGACCGAGATATGACAAAAATGTCAATTAGGATGTTTGAGCTACTGGCAGGCTGCTGCACTGTGACTGGAACCATCACAAGCAGACAGTGTGTTGTAGGGGTGGGCATCGACGATCGATAATTGATCGATAAGGATCTTGGTCGATCACAAAATAAAACATTTGGTCGATCACAACAAAAAAATTTTTTTTTTTTTTTTTTGTGATCACCAAATGTTTTATTTTGTGATCGACCAAGATCCTTATCGATCAATTATCGATCGTCGATGCCCACCCCTAGTTGTTATGACTACAGTAGACCTGCATTGGAGACACTCCGAGATGAGGGACAGCAAACACCTTATCCAGCAGTAATGTCAGGGACCCAACAGACAAAGGTGTACATGGTGTATGTCAGCCCTGGGCAATACAGTACAATGTGTATGGCCTGCTTCCCTTCTACCATGAGGTCATAATCACTGAACTGACATAATTAGAATGGTGAAAGTGATAGGATGGAAAGCACATTTTCACTCCTTCTATTTTCAGCTGATTTTGCATTACCTCAAGGTATAGGGAGAAAGGAGTATGCATTGCTAAGGCACTAGAACGGGCCGCGCCTCCTACTGTCTGGCAGCTGCTGCAGCTGTGTCCACGGGCGTCATCGGGCTGTAACTCAATCCATGCATCCTGCCTGCTGCCCTGCCCCAACATCCCGTGGGGGGGGGGAGTTGTTTTCCCCGTGAACTCTCTTGGAGAACACCATGCGTTTCTCCAAAAATAAATGAAACAGTTCTCACCAGGGCTCTCAAGTCTCACGCACACACGGGTTGAAATGCGGCGTGTGAACGGGTTGAAATGCGTGTGTCTCACGCCCAATGCGTGAGACTTGAGAGCCCTGTCTTACCTTAATATACAATAGCTACAAACAACATGATCGTTTTCACATATGTATTATCTGATTCAAAACAAAAAAAATCCCAGAAAATAGGCTACCTCGCATTTGTCATACTTCTAGGCTACTTGATTAATTGATTAACTGCATTATTGGCTGCATAACTTAGTAGTTAGTATGACTTGCTTACTATGAATGCATTACTATTCTAATGTCAGTAGAATACGTATGTGTGTTCAACGGGGCATAACCCCCATCTTGGGGGTCCACGACCGGCGCGCCTCGCGTTTCCAAACAACTGGGGTGGTCGCATGGCAATGTGCAGTGAGGAGAAAGTAAATAAGTAATAAATAATAACGGGCCACTTACTTGTCGAGGACAAAGTAGAGGTCGAAGGCACCTTGGCAAGACCTCTCCTCCTCCTCCTCTCCCTCCATCTCTCCTTTCACCGAGGGGAGTTTGAGAATAAAAATCCCCAACAAAACCAAAGCCAGAGACATGCGAATCTGAGTCCTCGCCATCTTTCCCGGGACAGTTATGTTTATGTACCCCAAAAACACGGCTGAGACAGAAAGGCACTATTCACATTATCCAGCGGAGTTGATTGGGGGTAGATATCCTCTCCTGGCGAGGGTAACGAATGTGCTTGACAGTCTTGTGGGCTATCAGGGTGGGATCGTCGGCGAAGAGCACATCAGCTAGGAGCCCCTCTCATTCCGGGACGGGTGCTTCCTTTCTTGAAGCAGCGCTTTGGAGAGGCTGTGGAGACTGGACGCATGAGGGGCTATACGCTCAGTGATAATACTTCCTCTTTCCGGGATAAAAAAATCACATAAACATACTAAATAATCTTAATATGTATCCGATATAAAGTAATACCAAGTTTAATAAGATGGGGAACATGTTTCGAAACAGGACGTGGCATATAGGCTTTGAGATGGTGGCCCATAACGCATGGGTAAAAAAATAAATTAAAAAAAGTATCAGATTTCTGAGAAGAAACGTACAGTGTAATAATGCCTGGTGGAATTTTGAATAAATAGATGAAGTGATTCCAATTTGGATAGAATTTGAGATGTAACCAAATGTTCTCGTTCACCCCAATTTTGAGTTACCAAACTGATGGACACAATCAGTTAAGACGAGTGGGTAGCCCATACACCCTGGGGCACAAGGCCTAATTTATGCCAACCACCAACTAGTGTAATCATGGGCCTTTCAGTGTGTTTAAGGAGAGCAGTCCTGACATCTTATTGTTGTCTGGTTAGGAGGATCAGGAATTTGGTCAATGTTATGAAGCTTCCAAAATGCTTGATAAAAGGAAGAAAGAAAATAATGAACTATAATGGCTATAATAAATAATTCTTTTGAACGTTCCCAGTGAGCAATAGACGTCTTTTCAACCTCGCGTCTACAATATAAACCAATATAGACCAGCTATATTACGGCTATATTTTCTACTTATCTTAAATGCATGAAAACCGTTATTAAACCCCTCTAAACTGTCAGAATACGTCCCAGACGTCATGTAGTATGAGATTCCATGTAGTCTAGCATAGTTATTCATGCGGAAGTGGTGGTTTAAATTGCGTCTATACGTCGCTGTCCTTTAACCCAGATAAATGCTGTCTGTGTCTAAACCTGTTTTAGTCTAGCAGCACTTTGAGTTTAAATTAATACCCTAAACGCCTGTAGATTGTCAAAATATGTACCAGACCGTCATTTAGTCTGAGATTCCATGTAGTCTAGCATAGTTATTCATGCGGAAGTGGTGGTTTAAATTGCGTCTATACGTCGCTGTCCTTTAACCCAGATACATATGTCTGTGTCTAAACCTGTTTTAGTCTAGCAGCACTTTGAGTTTAAATTAATACCCTAAACGCCTGTAGATTGTCAAAATATGTACCAGACCGTCATTTAGTCTGAGATTCCATGTAGTCTAGCATAGTTATTCATGCGGAAGTGGTGGTTTAAATTGCGTCTATACGTCGCTGTCCTTTAACCCAGATAAATGCTGTCTGTGTCTAAACCTG
>NC_137674.1:12929047-12939047 GCF_963989245.1 Nansenia antarctica
GAATGAATGAATGAATGAATGAATGAATGAATGAATGAATGGTCTTTATTGTCATTAATACAGTACAGGTACCATACAACGAAATGTGGGAGGGGGGGGCTCCCCTGGTGCTAGGAAAAAAATACTAAAAACAAGAAGGGAAAAGAGCTGGTTTACATAAATAAAGGCTATGTACACTATCCACTATACTATACTATACAAATAAAACACTGTGCTGTACTCTATGCTATGCTATAAATATCCTATTCCTATCTCTGAACCTTATGTGCACGAGGGTTGTCATATTGCACATAGTATTATTGCACATTCATTTAAAGTGTCGCAGTTTGCAGGTTTGAAATGTTCACAGTTGTGTTTCAATATTGCACTTGATTACAATCTAGTAGCTGCCATCAAATTGTCTAGATTGTCCAGGGCCTAGAACCTAGGTCTTTGCTGTGTTCAGGGCCTGAATGGCCAAGCTGAGCTTCAGTCTATTTGTCCTTGCGGACATGGTCCTGAACCGCCTGCCCAAAACGCTATCTCTCAACAGGTGGACCCCGAGGCCATGCGGAGTTCTGCGCTGGTGCTGTCCTGGCTGCGGCTGGTGGAGGCCGCGCGCTGCGGGGAAGAGCAGAACATGGAGGCCTACCTGACAGGAGGCCAACTGTACTTCCGAACCACCCGGGACATCAGGCAGGAGGAGGAACTGCTGGTCTGGTATGACCCGGAGCTGTCTCACCTGCTTGGCTTCACAGAGATTACAACAAGAGGACCCACTGATGGTGAGAGATAGGTTTATACTCTTGATAACAATGAAGTGCAAAGAAAGGGACATGCTGGGTCATTGGATTTGAGAATAAACCGTGCGTGCCATTTGAGGACTTGTTAGGAGCATTGTTTGGATCGTATAATATCCGTGCCAGAGGTTTAAATATAGCACTGGAAATGGCAAGAGAGGATATAGATGTGGGCTATGGCCTATTATGTTTTTGTTGAGAATATCAGAATATGGCTATAGGTTACTTTGATGATTATCTTACATTTTGTATAAATAATGTTCTTAATATGTGTTTGTTCTAACTTCATAATTAAGTAATAAAAACATGTTTATGTCTTTTACAGAGTTCAAATGCCTCAAATGTAACCAGGTCTTCAATAACGAGCACCCCTACCTGGCGCACTGTCGGTTCCTGTGTACCCAAGTGAGGAACGACGCACTGAACAGAGAGGTTTACGAGCACAAACACATGGAAATAAAGAGACAACATCGAGTCACGGACTTTCACAACATCGCCAGAGATTTGGAACACAGAAAGCCCAGCAGCACCAACGCGGACGCAGAGATCTCCTATCGGAAAAGGAAACTGGAGGACGCGATGATCCATCCCCGGGGAAAGAAGCCAGTCTTGTTGGAGAAGAGTCCCAACATCGCAAACGACCACAATATCACCCAGGTACCTCGGGACCATCCTATCAATGCCCCAGCGTCAACCCAAAAGTACCATCTTACAAAGGACCGTCTGGAATGTAAAAACAACGCTTTTACTGACATTGGAGCGGCTAAAAACAATTGTACCCATGAAAAAGCCACAGAAATACCAGTTCGAGAGACGGGGTTCGAGCAGGCTTCTGCCTCCTTACACTCAAACAGCAACAGTGCATTTTCTTTCGTCCTGCCAAGGAGTGGTCCAGAGGAGCAGAAAAGTGCTTTCTGTAAACCCAACAAAAGAACTTTGACTTCAAATGACTCCACGACGCATCATCCATCCACTGGGATAACGGTCCCCTCCAACCGTCCGGAGGACGTCGCTGACGTGTATGCCTCAAGCTCAAAGACTGTTTTGGGATACAGAAATATGTTGGCGTCTAATTTGTTGAATGGTGCACAATTGCAGGGCGCACAAACCCACATACCCACACCGGTTACGAGTAGCAACGCTTTCTCGTACGCGCCTGAGCACTGGTCCAGGAACATCGGTGCTCAACTGCAAACCACCTCGTCTCTCACGATCCTTCCACCGACGTTCACCTCGTTCGGGGTGTCCGTGCAGAACTGGTGCGCCAAATGTAACCTCTCGTTCCGCATGACTTCGGACCTCGTGTTCCACATGCGCTCGCATCATAAGAAGGAGTTCGCGGTGGAATCCCAGGTGAGGAGGAGGAGGGAGGAGAAGCTCACCTGTCCCATCTGCCATGAGTATTTCCGCGAAAGGCACCATCTCTCCAGGCACATGACGTCTCATACTTAAAAACGATGGACAAAAAAAGACATTGAAATGTTCATTTGAAAATGACACGGAAGGACATTCTGTATGTAATTATTACAAGAATAGATCAATGATATTGAAGAAATATGTTGATAAATTGAGGAGAAAAAAAAACCTAACAACTGAATGTAGGCACTGTCTTGGCCAGTAGGGATTGTGCACAAAGTGTCCACTAGATGACGATAGAGATACATACGTTAATTTACTTTACCACAGTGGATGATAGTAACCTTATTGCGGGTTGTTTTGTAGGTTGGTAAATAACTTATGTCAGAACTGTGCCTTATGAAACTCAGGTTGGAATTGGAGAGAGTTTTGGGGGAGGGGGGGAATCTTGATTGTCTTGATTACAAAACACAAATATGTTTTCTGATGCCTGTTATTCATCAGTTTGCTCATTATCTGATTAGCCAGCAGTAAGCTTTGTACAGAATTCACAGAATTCATTGTGTTTCATTACATCATCTGAAACCATCAACACCAAACAGAAACTGTGTTTGATATTCTCTTTGTTCTACCTGATTGGTGTATTATTGATGCACTGTCCTACCATAAGAGAACCTGTTGTGGACCCTGTTCCACTGGATTGGTTTGGCTTCACCGTACCTCCGCAGATAAGACTGTTTTTTCCTATTCTCAAATGGGTCATGTAGTAGGCTATTAATTACACTTCTGAGTTTAAATTACAGTAACATATTTAATTGTACATGTGACAACTGCTATAATAACATTGTTGAAGATAACTGTCTCTACATAGTAATAAACCATTCATTCATTATTCAGTTTCAGGAAACCAGCTGCCTGTCTGTGCATTGGCTTCCAACAGGTGGAGTCAGCCACCACCTTTCCTTGAATGAAATACTTTTTTCCAAATGCCTCACCTTAGTGCTGGCTACAGGGCTTTAAATGCTATTCCTAAAACCAATTACAAATGAATTAGGTTGGAGGAGATTACTTGCATGATTTTGAAACCCTACATTTAAATATGGTACCAAGACTGGCCTATGTTCAGTTAGAACACATTACATAACTTACTGTGCAAATTAGATAATGTAGTTAATCATCATGGTTAACATTGATGCCATGTAAGCCTATAGGTTGATAATGCCTAGATTTTGCACCTAAATAAACAATAATCTGTAAGCATATATTGACTGACATTATGATGTGGCACACAACTGTGTTCTCTAGGTCTGTGGTATTAGGCTACGAAATACACCTTTTTATGTGAGACATCTTCTGCCCCTCAGCACTACGTCTCCTAAAGACGTCCGCTTTCCCCTCTACTGTGTCCCTAAGAACTTCTATCGCCCCCTTTGTACTGCTTCTCTGTTCCTCCAGTATAAAAAAAAAGAAAGAAAAAAAAGGGGTTTAGAAATAGGTGGTAGAACAAGGTTTGTCCTTCTATCAGTGGCCCCGAGCCTGAGCTAGATTACTCTTCCTGCCACGAATGGTGGACTGATGATTCACATGCTTAGTATTCAAATGTATTGATTGTAAGTCGCTTTGGAATAAGGCGTCTGCTTAATGCCAAAAATGTAAAAAAATGTTATGTTATTGATTCTTTCTTGAAGGATTGGCCCTGACTTGTTCAGTTTTCTAACAGAGGGATTCCTGTAATCTCCTCCTTGTGTGAGAACCATTTAGACAATTACCTCTGAAAAAAACACCCAAAAGCTTTACCGGGCAGACAGAAGCAGTCATAGGCTACAGACATTAGTTTCTCTGTCGCAGGTAAATGAGGCGCGAAGCGGGCAGCAGGCCCCGAAAGGTTCACGGGAAAGTCAAGGCTCGACCCCGTATGAAAGGTCAATCACTCTGTAACACAACCCAACAGCATTTACCATCAAAAGTGGTCTACACACTCTGACTGTGACTATTGAGTCAAACAATCATCACACTGTTTAAGACATTAGAATACATGTCATTATATAAACCCACACATACAATATTAGCCCAGTTCTAATGACCAGAACCACTATTGGCCCCTGGCTCTTAATCACCTGCGGAAAGAGAAGTTTGACACGAGGACAAAACATCCACTGTAGTTTTAATAAACGCCCGCCTTCATGTCCTCTAATTGATCAGCCTTCATTTGGAAACCCAAATATTGTCGTTGTTTTTCCCTCTAACTGTCTTTTATTTATAAACGCTGTAATTATGCGGTTCTCTCTGAACTGAGCGCTCTGAACGTCATTTGCATACGAAAACGCTTTCCCGGGAGAATTCGCTGACCACTCGAGGGTATTTTCCCGTGCGATGCTGATTGCGTCTGACATCGGACTCAATTTCTGCCCGCGTTGGCAAACAGAATGCAGCTGGACCGTTCGAGGAACAGGAAATCCGAAGAAAAAAAATAATAATTCCGCAGATGTTGGACTTGTCAACAGAATTTCCCCTTTTGGCAGATGGCTATTAACATTATGATATAAAAATTATTGCATTGCCGAAATTATCATCAACATAATTTACAAGTAGATACAGAATAGGCTACATTTAGATGATTTCCTTGACTGAAAATTCAAAATTATCTCACTAAAACAGGTGACTGTCCAGCTAGAATCAGTATCATCATTCTTAAAGACCCCATAGCCATGCAGGACCCCAGCAATTGTGTGCTGTTCAACTGAGGAGGCATGAACCAACAACACCTGTGGTTACTGTAAGCACACAACCACACCATCTGTGCCGTAGACATACAGACCTTGGCATAGGCCAGAACATGTTCATGTTGACACCACCGAGCAGAGCAAAAAGGTAAACAAATTAAAAGTTTCATTCTGTTATAACTATGACATCCGGTACAGATTGATTTTTTTATGGTTGGAAAATATTATACTTCTGTTCTAGTATGGCAAAAATATTGACAACGTTTATTATCTCTCTGTGAGCCGCCATAGGACTGACAAGCATCTGATTTAAAGGAGGTGACATCATCTTTAAAATGTCATCTGTTAGAAAGGACCATTGAGGAGAACATCCTGCACTCGGAAACATTCTGCTCTTGAAGGAAGCAGAGGAGGGCTGCGAGGGGAAGTGCACTACCTCTTTTGAAGCTCAAGTGGATGACAGCCTAATTGGTGCCGGCCTGCTTCCTGTGTCAACCAATGATCCATGGCAGCATAGGTCATATCAACCACATCTATATGGTGTAGGATGGAAGGGTAGATGGTACAAATGGGAACCGGCAATCATGTGAGTGGCTGGTTCAGGGTGGTTTCAAGTAAAAGCATTATTATAGGCTATGGATATTATTTGTGTCTCTCACCTAACACTAGTAAATGGAACTTCTAGTATGTTCGTTGAATGGCCATGTCACTCATCGAATAGAGCAACAATACAAAGTAATGATGAAACAATGACATATTCCAGTGACAAAGTTGGATTAAATTATTTTTTATTCTAGGTCTTATAAATGACTACTTTTTCATAACTTAAAACAAGGCACATGTACAAAAACATCAGCTTCTAAAATATAATAATATATGGTAACTAATTTCAACATACTCTCACGTACAATATAGAAAAATATTTCAGTTTTTTTCATAGCAGTCTTGAAAAGTATTATTAAAAGGGGATGGGGGGGGTTCATGAATTCCAGATGCTCTCTTTACAATTCACTGGAGGGTTATTTTAGTAGAACAACTGTACAATAACTATTTTACAACATAATACAAATATGTTACACAAACAAAAAGCTATGGTATGTACAGGATGGATATGGTATGCTGAAAGTTATAGTGCAGCTAGAATGCATCTGTAAAAGCATTTGTAACCATCAACATTTTGTATATTACTGTATTGAATAGGTTGAATAAGCTGTCCAGAGTAAGTCTTTCAATCATTCTATCTCATATGGCCAGTGTGTTGAAGCCCATTCAGAAAACATATGAGTTATATTTGCATGAAACCACTTAAGTGCATTTCTCAGATAGGGGGGAAGGAGGAATGCATTGATGGTTGACTGAGGTCTTATGAATCTGCCCTTTAAAGCATTACGGGTACCTTAAACACAAAACATCAACAAAGCGCCAGTGAAACAGTTTTTAATATGACAGTGAGAATTCCAGTTTCTATGGAGGGAGGAAGCTCCCCACAGCTCTAGTCCTTGACGCTGTGAATGCCGCTGCTCTGAGGACATGACAGGATGTCGACCGCAGACGATGTGCCTCTTCAACTCTCAGTCTCAAAGCGTTAGTGATGGACAAACAAACAAACAAACAAACAAACAAACAAATAAACTGAAGAATGGATGCATGAACGCATCAACTCTTCTGTATGTTTTTGTCCTTTTTCTCCTCCTTCTGTCCGTTCAGTTTAGATTTTCTCCCCCCTCTGTCCTCCCAGCCTATCTGCAGGTGCAGGTGTCCACGGACATGCTTGGGTAAACTTTGAGTACCAGGTTCCTGCCCTCGTCCTGGAACAGCACCCCCAGAGGGCTCATCCTCTCTGGGACACAGCAGGGCTCAGGCACCCCTGGGACTATCCCCACCGCACGCACTATACTCTGGATGGTGGCATGGTTAGAGGGACGCAGCACCTGCGGGAACGCACACAGTTACTGCCAGTTCTTCCACTTCAAATTGTTCAATTACAACAATTAAGTGTCTCCAGATCAGTTGAAATTACAATTAAGAGATTATCCATGTTATTATTCCACATAATGAAATGTGTGGTCCGTCCATTTTTAGTGGATGTCAGAAAAGTGTACTCTAAATGAAGTTACCATTAAGCTAAACAATTGAAAGCTTACAATAAGACCACTCATGTTCTAATAACTAGAGCCCAGTATGAAAAAGCAAAATTGTTCTTACCTTTGGCATGGGAAATCCACAGGTGCCTGCGCAGTAGTAGGCATCGAAGGCCTTGGGTGCGAGGACCCACTCGCTCCAGCCGATGTCTGCGAAGTCGACTCTGAGGTTCCTCCTGGAGCAGCTTATCTGCTGGGCCTCCGAGCCCCACTGCCTCCTCCTGGCTTTACGCATGGTCCGCTGGTCAAAACTCAGGATCGGGGACTGACTCTGGGACTTCCCCCCATCTCTCCCTTCATGTTTCACGCTATCTCTACTACCCCCATCCATCCTTTCGCCCTCCCTGACATCGCTGTTCTGATGTGACCTGCTCTCTTTATCACTGCTTTTCTTTACAGTCCTCTCGTCAACGTGCAGGACCTGTGATTTAGTCCCTCCTTCCCTAAGAACCTGAGATTCACTCTTCCCATCCCTCCCTCCTTCACTCCCCCCATCTCCCCCCTGCTCCCCTCTCTCCTGGCCCTTCCCTCTCCTCTCCTTTCTCCCTGCTTTTGTCTTAGGTTTCAATGCCAGGTAAGTGGTCTCCCACACATCCTCTTTCCTGTATCCGTCAGGCCTGTAGTCCACCTCAGGAAGTTCATTGTTCTGGATCGGGTCTAGGAGAGCTTCCCTTCTCACCCTCGCCGCTGGAGAGGAGTTCGGTTTAGGGTGGAGGTGAGAGGGGTGTGAGTTATCCTCCCCTGCCGGAGGTGAGGGGTCAGGTTCGTACCTCTGGAGGGTAGAGGCCACACTGTTAGGCTCTGCCAAGGCCTGGTCGTCAGCATACAGTAACAGATAGGGCAGATTAGCTGCAGACAGCGCCTCCTCTGGCTGCCTCTGATAATGCTGCCCAAAGTCCATCTCCACTGACAGAAGAAGGAGGCCCTTCACCCTGGCCTCCTTTATGATCTCCGTCACATCCTTCATGGGCCACACCCCTCTCTTGAGAGGGTGGAATGTGACATTGCCCAGCAATGACCCCGTCGACCCCGGGTTGACCCCTGAACCCGAGGGGGAAGAGCGCAGGAGGAGGCGGACGGAGGGAAGAGGGTGGAGGTGGAGAGAGCGGCAGGATGGGGTTTTGAAGCGTTTGCAGAACCAGGCCCTCTGACGGGGGCGCCGGTCAAACAGGAAGTGAAACGTGGCCGACTGGATAACCTCCGAGTCCTGGAGGGAGGTCAGGTTCAGCTGGAACACCCCCCTCTGGTCTGCAGACTCTGGGGAGAGAGAAACAATCATCCCATCAGATGTATGCAGCATGTTCAGCTGTTAGCCAACATCCCTCTACATCCCTCCCCATAGATGGAAAGAAGCAATAAGAGGAACCAGACTCTTGTTCTCCGACGGCTGGGGGACCAGAGGGGGGGAGCGGTGAACTACATATTCATGATGAACATGAACTTCAACAGCAGAGTTATTGTTCATTGTATATGCGTTCTGCGGAAGTATGGAGTGACTTAAGAGATATACATTACCATGGATTCAGCCTGAGGCATATGGAAACGCTTACTAGAGTTCCCCCCAAAGCTTTCCCCTAAGCCCCTAATACAGCCAATACTGTCTGCACAGGCATCAAGACACCATAATCAAATGTTTTAACAGATCTCACATTGTTGTCAAACCCCCTTTACGTCTCTTATTGGATTACGCACATCTTCTGAACTGAAAATATGCATGTGTTATGATATGCCATATGAGAAGTATATGTTGAGTCAATGCCTGTGTTCTGTTATTGGACAATGAAACGACACCGCGCCGCTAAGCCTCTTGACTCCAGCCCAGGAGCCGACAGGATGGCGTTATTGCTTATTGCTGCGTTATTGCTGTCGCCACGTTTTTTTTTTTCGTTTTTTTTTTTGTGTGGCGCGGCAGCTGCGCTCTGCTCGGGGGGAATCGCACACATTCTTGCGCGTATTGCACCTCTGTCTGCGGTAGATCTGCGGCAGAGACATCGCGCCGGCGGGGCCACAGCTGATGCCACAGACAGTGTGCGCCCAAAGCGTCCCGAAATCTCTTAGCGGCATTCTCAGACGGTTCCAAAACAAGCCTATGTATTTGGGGGTGTCTGATCACATGCGCCATGCATGGCTCTGGCGTTTTGTATAATGTTACTAAGCGCTTGTTGAAATTGTAATTGCTGTTCCTTGTTGCGCTGTATTTGCCTAAACACTGGATAACATAATCTATCCTTATGCTTTGCATGAGGTGAAAAGTATGAAAGTATCATAGTCAACCGATATGCAGAGCAATGTGTTTCTCTCTGTCAATAATGTAGATTTCCCAAACAAGCACACATTCACACTCACCTTGGCTGGCTTTGAAACTCCTGACAGTGTTCCCCTCTCTAGGGCGGTTAAGTTCTCTGTTGTACTTCTCGTACAGTTTGAACATGTGTTGAGAGACCATATGCTGATCCACGCTGTCTGACACCGTATCCGATGGAGACTCGAATGTGGTCCCGTCCTGTGCGCTCCTCGGGGTTCGAGACGCCGCAGCTCCAAAACAACAATTCATTAACAAAACGAGCAGATACGACGAAAATACGAAAAAAGCTGCCATTTCAAAAACTATACGAAAATCTGTAACCAACAAGGCAAAATATAGAGCGGAAAAAAATATATCAAAAGATTCCGATCTAGACCTGTACAATGTGGAGGCTGAAATCGGAGGTCAAGTGCGCGTAAAAAGTTTCGCCTCTCAGTTTTTCCACGACTTTCTCCGCTCTTCCTTGGAGAGTCCAGGCAGTCACCCGTGCAGAGGCAACGCTTGTGTGGATGTGGATGTGGATGCTTTCGCCTCTGTAGTCCTGCCACTTTTACACTTGTTTCTGCGTTGCCGCCAGAGGCTACAGGGGTAATACTGGAGCGATGAAAGGTGCTGACGTCTCCTCCTACCAGCCAACGAGATGTGTCTCTACAGCGGTGTCCACACTGGAGGTCATAGAGCTGGAACCCACCCCCC
>NC_137674.1:12941547-12951547 GCF_963989245.1 Nansenia antarctica
ACCACCGTCCACTAAGTCCCTTTAAGTGATGTGCAGCTCACTACTACAAACCATACATTAGGCTTCATTCGCTCTAACATCGGCCATGCTCTGGTTTAGTGCATGCGTTCAAGACAGCTCCAAGCCATTGCATTGCATTTATCAGGAGAGGAATGATCAGCAAATAGTGACTTTTGAGACGCTGTACGTCTCTTGGGCTGATACCATCGCAAGTTTGACAGTCAGATAGGCAGAGGAGTTAGTTATCTACACATATACATATTGACTGCTTTAGCCTTTACACATATACTGTACATACTGGCTGGTTTACATACTCTATACATATTGATTGGTTGATGATAGTAACTGGTCAATATTCATTCATGTGTGTGTGAGCTGTGTGCCTCTCATTCATGTCTGTGCCATGATGCCTGTGGCTGCTTGGAAGGTGTTACAAGGCTGTGGTATGTTCTAGTATGCTCAGCATGGAGGTCCCCTTGTAGGGGTTTCCAAACCAAACAAGAGCTCTGTTCTACTCTGTGTGGGGGGCATGGGGGTGTGAGTTGAGGTGTGTGTGAGTGTGCGTGTGTGCGTGTGTGTGTGTGTGTATGTGGTTGGTTCTGGAAATGCTCCCGATCTAACACCTCTGTATGGCTCAGGGTGAGGCATGCTGGTTCCAGGGGTCGGCAGGGGGGTCCGGTGTGTGTGTGTGTGTGTGTGTGCGTGTGTGCATGTGTGTGTGTGTATGTGTGTTCCGCTGTTTTCACTTTATAACCGTGAATTTGCTCTGTACCCTCCGAATATTTTATGGGTGGACAAACAACAGGTCAGACAGTAATGTACAAGGGTCACTCAGCACCGCGGGGGCCCAAGCGGAAAGAGCATGTCATTTTATCAGCCTGAAGACATTCTATCAGCTTCAAGGTATTCTACCCAGATGTACAGAAAACCGAACCACGACCACGGTCACGGATCAACCGCAACTGAGGCGAAGAAACGTTCGCTCACGTTTCTAAATCATTTGCCGTTTTTTTACAGTTTCACTGTTAGGGTCTCTCTCGCCTTACATGTGCGTTTCATTAATGCCTGTGGGTGCCTGACTCTGTCCTGCTGTTGTCCCAGCAGTAAAACTGATACCACTGCAACTAGGGGACCAGGACAGCAAGGGGGTGGGGGGGGGGGGGGGGTGCGCCTGTGTATTTTAGCAGTAGAATACCGATACTACTGCAAATAGGTTACCAGGGGTGGACAAGGCCAGTCACAGACACACTGGCCCACCAGGAGACAGTGCCTTGGGGCTGGGATAGAGTAGATGAGGCCATGTGTGGCTCTGGTTCAGCTCTGATTGTAGAAGTTTATAGCATCTGTTCACTTAGGCAGGCTCTGCTCTGTATCTGTGGTTGTATGTATGTGTGTGTGTGTGTGTGTGTGTGTGTGTGTGTGTGTGAGACTGTAGCTGTGGTAGTGTAACAAGATGTGTAACTCTCTGACCCGTTCACATGGCTAATAAAACATTCATAGAGGCAGAGGAATGCCAGGGTTTGTGTGTGTGTGTGCGTGTGCGCGCACGATAGAAAGAGTGTGTGCTCCTCTGTCTGTGATGTTGGGCCTCCCGCAGTGACCCCACGGAGTGAGCCATTCTGTCTGCAAACAAAGGGCCGGCTGTTCCCCCCCACATCAACCGTGGATCGCTCCAACACCACCGACCGCTCGCCGGCGAGCTAACCAAATATTTCCCTTCCTGCACTGAATTTGTCTCAATAAATAGTTTTTCTTTCGCCGTTTTCTTTCTCCTCTGGTTCTCTGTGTTCGATAAAGCGCCCCCTGAACACACAGGTGGTCACTGGACCCTAAGTCTCGGGGAGAAAGAAAGAAAGAGACCTCTTGTGTTAAACTGTGGGAGAAAAATGCAGAGTGGAGATTGACTTCAAGTACAATGGCTCTTCGTGTGATGGCCTGACTTATGTATGGAAAAATCCCCTGTAAGCCGCAGTACGTAGGGCTCAGTGGTTCCATCCACCTCTGTCTCTACAGGCTAGGGGGAGAGAAACAGTAAAGAACCTATTGTGCATTATGTCTCTGAATGACTCTCAATATTTAGTGTAGGAGGTATTCTGAGTCAGCTTAAACCACTTGGCAGGAGAGGTGATTGGGGGGAAATAAATGTTGTGTGTGTCGGTGCGTGCATGTGTGTGTGTGTGTGTGTGTGTGTGTGTGTGCGTGCAGCGTGTGTGTGTAATACTCATGGAGGATTGATGTCCTTTCACAGGGCTGACATATGGCTTTGTTCTCCCTCCTTCATCTCTCAATGGTCACTTTATTCTCCAGGAGAAACGTCAATGTTTTGCTTCGCACTCCGATTGAAGGCTGATTATTTTTAGTGGTTTGTGTTCAGGCTGTGTGTGTGTGTGTGTGTGTGTGTGTGTGTGTGAGAGAGAGAGAGAGAGAGAGAGAGAGAGAGAGAGAGAGAGAGAGAGAGAGAGAGAGAGAGAGAGAGAGAGAGAGAGAGAAAGAGAGAGAGAGAGACTATTCAGAGTGCCTCTCTGTGCCTACCTCAGTCCTTAGGCCTCTTGTCAACTAGGGAGACAGAAGGAACTCTTAACCTAAATTAGCTGTACACTAGGAGGTAACGTAACACTTCTGGACCACAAGCCGCTATCTTGCAGCACAAATAAATATTTTTGGGGAGTTTGAGCTTCTTCGTCCTTGTGTAAACAAATCTTTCCTGAGGTCTCTCTCCTCAAAGGCTCCAAAATTGGGAAGAAGGAATATTTCTAGAGTTGGATCTGCAACTTTGACGAGTATTGTTGTGTACACTGGTGGCCATGTTATTCATAACAGGCTGAGCTGTGTGCTGCCACTTCCTGAACATGTCCCATAGGCCCGTGACCTTCACCTCCAGATCCTGCCCTTAAACCCCATTGGGGCACAGCCAGGAAAGAGGAAATTGCACCGGGAGATTGATTGGCTAAATCCTTTAATTATTCGGGATTTCACAATGGGGCTTGAGCGACTACTATGCCATCTACAGTGTGACTGCCGCAGCACAAACAAAGACAGGAATGTTAAGCATTAAAAACATCTTGACATGTAATGTTTTCAAGATTGGACTGAAATATGAGGTTTTATTTGAGGTACAGGAATTCCAGTGGATTTCATAATATTGACAGAAAAAGATTCAACGCAGAGGATTGGGTTTTAGTGTTTTACTGTAAGAGGAATCAAAGGGCAGTTATTTGTCACTTCCTGTCTCTCTCTCCAGGTCTCTTTGTGTTTTTCTAACTTGGGTTTCTGAATGGTGGGGATCGTGGCAAACGGGTGTGTTTTACTAGAATGGGAAACACTGTGAGTATTTTGTGTGTGTGTGTCTGTCTGTCTGTGTGTGTCTGTGTGTGTTTGTGTGTGTGGGTGTCTCCATGTGTGTGTGTGTGTGTGTGTGTGTGTGTGTGTGTGTGTGTGTGTGTGTGTGTGTGTGTGCGTGTGTGTGTGTGTGTGTGCGTGCGTGTGTGTGTGTCTGTGTGTTTTACTACAATGTGCCCACACACATTCAACACAATATCCTGTGGAGATTTACACGGGGCTTGTTTCTGTTGGGCTGACTTTCCCCCACCAGCCTGGAGGTTACTAAAACCCGGTTATCCCGGGGCTTTGGCTTTCTAAAGAAAGCAGATATGTAAGACGTGTTGGGAATATGTTGGCAGCTCCTTTTCAAAACTCCAAACTTGATAGATCTGTCTAAATGACCTTCGCTCTAAATTGCTTCTGTCTCCATCATTTAGCTGGCCAGTGGGTGATATTTCCATATAAAACCGACCTCCTAGCGGAGTAATAACTCTACATATCTATTCCCCATTAGAAGGCGTCCAGCTCCCACTGTCTCTCTCTGTTGTAATTGGACGTGGCTGGTTCTGAGGTGATGTCATGTCGGTAGGATTTCAGGAAGCAGGAAGCACAGCAGCGGTGTGTCTTTATCTGCAGATGACTGACAGTCTGGCCAATAGGCTTTTAAAGATTTGAAAGGAAGGTATTTTTGTACTTTTTTAAGCCCGTAGATATTTCACGATTAGGACCCGGAGTTTTTCCTAAGCTCTTGACCATACGGTACCAGGAAAAGCTCCGGGCCCTAGTTATAGCCCCTCTATAACTCTGAAAGGATTGGACACAACCAGGCATTGTTGTCTGCCTGTCATCCTGAACCACTCCATAACCAATATTGACATGAAGAGAATGAGAGAGACTGGCTTCTCTCCCTAAACTACAGTAAGCATATTGTAAGGTCATGCGCCGAGCAGCGGTGGTCAATCTCACAGCAACGCAGATTTAAATTAACATTCACGGATCCAACCCTTTGTTAATAACTTCCTGGTTTTTTTAAACAAATGAGCATATGAGTTTCCTGCCGGTTATTCATAAAGGGAAGGAATGATTGGCGGGTTTCCGAAACATCAGAGCAGAGGTCGGGACAGTATGGCTCTTTGGAGTTTGATTAACTGAGTCTGTCAATCATGTCCCAGTCAGAGCTCTGTTGTTTGTACTGCTATGGTAGCACAGAGCAGCTCACCTCCCCTCCTCTCTGCCAACACCATTAGTACAAACTATACTGGGCTGGTTGTTAGTTTGGCATACAGTATGAGCGACCAAACTCATTGTTTTCTCATTGGTCTTTGTTTTTTACTGTCTTCATTGATATCATGTAAACGTTTATCCTGGTGTTTACCTATTTCCTATTTTACAAGTTGTACAGGATAACTCATACCCTTTAAGGGAGCCCTGAGACAGTAACAGATACAGATATATGCATACAAATATAGTCTTATATTTTATAGTCCTATATTTTTAGCAAAGCACAGTTAATATATAAATATATATATATATATATGACGTGAAACAAATATTCCTAACATGTGTCAGTAGTAACAATGGTGTCTGTAACGTGATCTGGAATGTACAGTCTCCCCTGATAGTTGATAGAAGTTTATATCTCCCTCTCCTTCTCTCTGTGTCTGTTCCCCTCTCTCATTCTCTCTCCCTCTCTCTGGCTGCATACTATATTTTACAGTCTGGCATCCGCCAGGCCGCCTTACCCCGTCTCCTCCTCTGTTAACCTGGGAGTCTGTGTGTTGACATTGGCCAAGGTTTCAAAAGGGCCTCACTCAAACACACAGGTAAGGAAACGTGTTGAATGTGTCTAGACACTTGTGGCAACCTTGTTAGGGAGGTTGTGTGTGTGTCTGTGTGTGTCTGTGTGTGTGTGTGTGTGTGTGTGTGTGTGTGTGTGTGTGTGTGTTGGCGTTGGCATTTACTTGTGAATTACAGAAACCATTTCACAGTGCATAGTGCATTCAGCATATGTGACACGGTCTGTAGAAAAGGGCCGCATGTCGGCAATTCTCAAGTCGCGCAAATGAGAGAAAAATAAAATAAATGATTGCAAAAGTTGAAGTGTTGAAGAGCTCACTTGATATAACAAACAACAGTTTTAGGGTCACTAAATACTTATAATTTGTGAATTGTATTCACTGTCTTGTCTGCCATAGGCTGCTGGATAAGTGATACATGGCTTGTAAACAAACATACGTTTTAGGACGTGTTCAAAAGCAAGGACTGTGTGATCATCTTATGTGTAGTTATGTGTTTTTAGCACGTTGATGTTCTATCAGCGTGTTGTCATGTGTTAAACATGCAGTAAGATGTTCATAGCGATGTTCCTTTTTAGCCGCTAGCGTACCCTAAAAGTACTGGCAGACAATGGCGGAAGTTTATGATATCACATTTCTTATAGTCCCATGCAGACCTAATACGTGTATGATATATGCACTTTACTCTCTGAGTCTGAATATGAAATATAAATATTATTTATGTTGGGTATTAAATGTGGCAGACAAAGGCTGTTAACCTCCGGTCCCGTTGTAAACTGAGACCTCGGCCGCGTCAGAGTCTTTCTGATTCGCTAGGTATCCCCTGACACACTGGGAGAAGCAGAATCAGATGTGCGTGTGGGTCTGTGTGTGTGTGTGTGTGTGTGTGTGTGTGTGTGTGTGTGAGTGTGTGTGTGTCTGTGTGTGTGTGTGTCTGTGTGTGTGTGTGTGTGTGTGTGCGTGTATGTCTGTGTGTGTGTGTGTGTGTGTCTGTGTGTCTGTGTGTGTGTGTGTGTGTGTGTGTGTGTGTGCGTCTGTGTGTGCGTCTGTGTGTGTGTGCGTGTATGTCTGTGTGTGTGTGTGTGTGTGTGTGTGTGTCTGTCTGTGTGTGTGTGTGTGTATGTCTGTGTGTGTGTGTGAGTGTGTGTGTGAGTGTGTGTGTGTGTGCGTGTGTGTGTGTGTGTGTGTGTGTGTGTGTGAGTGTGTGTGTGTGTGTGTGTGTGTGTGTGTGTGTGTGAGTGTGTGTGTGTGCAAACACACACGTTCTGTGGCACCCCATGTTTGACTATGTCTGACTCATACCCAACTGAATACTGTTCAAATCCAGGCCTCAACTACTGGTTGTATTTCCTCCCTGGTAGTTCATTGATTGTTTAATATCATTGATAGGCATTGAGACTCCACTGCCCTAACGTCCCAGGTCAGAAGACCAGCAGTATTAAAGAGTTCAACATCTATATATGTGACGGCAGCTAGTGTAAAGGGGGAACAAGTCGGCAACCAATCAAAATATTCAGACTTTTATTCGGAACATTTTAAGTAAATTTCAACGTTGTTGAAAATCAATGACACACTCGCTAGTCAAGCCAAAATATTGCAGTGCAATGGATTCGGTGAGTAATCTCCACTACTACTATTGTAGAGTAGTGGGGATTACTCACCGAATCCCTCCCCGCGCACACACACACACACACACACACACACACACACACACACAGATAGAGTCTCATAGAAGTATAGTCTTAAACACAAACCCACTCTGCGCCCTCCTCACACAGAGCTAGAGAGACATGAGGTAGGCTGAGACTGAGAGCCGGATGACAGAGCTGAATGGGAGACTGGTGATATCATGTTTGGCACCGAGCTAAAGCCTGGAGCAAGAACAATATTCTCCCCTAGAAGTCATTAGTGGAAGGATTCAAACGAAACTGGAAATTAGCTAATTTGTTGGGAGCTGAGAAACTGAGAACACACAGAGAAATTGTTCTCTTTCTCTGTATTCTCGGGCTACCGCACGTTATTGTTTTTAGGAAGGTTTTCGTAAAAAAAACATCAAAAATAATTCAATGTTACGCTTAATACGCTTTTCCGAAACCAGCACTTATAACTTTAAGTTGCTGTGAAATGTACAACATGTCTTTCACAGATACAGACACAGATCAGGCAGATAAAGCAGTAAACTGAGTGATGACTTGGCTCGTGTCAGTGACCAGCAGTAGAATGAGAGAGGGTCTGTAGCTTACATGAAGACGTCTGCCTCATCACACAGAGCTCTGATTGTTCCGGTGTCCTGAACCCCACTCCTCTATCTCCACCAGGGCCGCTGAGCCCCCTCTCAGTCTTTCCTGGCCAGGGGATGACTCCTCCTCCCGGGGTGACTAATGCTGAATGACAGGCGGACACAGATCAAAGCTGCTCCTGGGCGCTTGTCACCATCCTCAGGGGGGAGAGGGGAGTCCGTCGGAGGGAAGAGAGAGGAGCGGGGTTGGGTCTGGGCCAGGGATCAGACAGCATGGGGGAGGGACTTTATTAGCTTTATTAAGTCTCTCACAGACAATGAGGCCTCTGCTGCAGCAGCAGCAGCAGCAGCAGCAGCCCTCCCAACACCAGCCAAATTATCTCATACTTCTATCACTTAGTGGCCTGGAGCCACAGAACCCTGGAAACCTGCAACCATGAGCTGCCCAGTTAACGAATGCCCTGGCGCAAAACTAGCTAGCCCCCTTCCCCCGAACCTTGGACTCCTTAAAGGCTCTTAGCCCCTTCCTCTATCCCCTCTTCCTGGGTAGAGCCCATGAGTCTTGGCAAGCGAAACTACTTAGCCTCTTCCCCTTTGGAGTTCTCAGATTTGAAGGAACTTATCTCTTCCTTTCATTTGGCCCCATGGCCAGAACTCCGGAACTCCACGGAACATTAGAATCCAGGGTTGTTCTGGGAGGATTCTGTTATCTGCTCTTTTAGGGCAGGTAACAGGATACGAGCCGTGTTTGTAAGCACCATGTAAACATGGAGAGAGACAAGGACAGAGCATGCCTGTGTTATTGTTGTGTTCGCATACGCTATCCTCTCAGAGTTCTTTTAGGTCAGGGGAAACTTCAGAGCTGGAGATCAAGTGAACATCCATATTTCTCAAACATGGGGATGTTTATATTTGTAACACTGAGTAAAATATAGCATGTCATTATAAAGTATATCCTAAAAGCATAGTTTCCTCCAAGGCTACCCATACTGTGCTGTGGGATTTAGGGGGCCAAGGTAAACGCTATGCTTGGCCTGCGCTGCCTCTCTCAGATTCACTCTACCTATTCCCCCATTTCATTCTATGGTAAAGAGGGATTTACTGTAGAGGATAAAAAGAAATGCACACTGTATACAAATCCAATCCTTTAGCTGGACCATTGTGTAACATGTTTTGCACTGTGTTGCAAAGTCCTGTGTCAGTGCATAGCAGAGTAACACCGGTGTATTTAAAGAGATAAAGCAGGCTTTGCTATATACAATGGGTTCCTGGCTGAACTACGGTTCACACCTCTCCCCTTACGACAAGGACTAGCGTCCGGTTGCATGAAAAACCAGGCCTTTTGTGCAACCAAGGCATCTTTAAATGGACTGCACTTATGTAGCGCCTTATTCCAAAGTGCTTTACAATGGCCTCTCCTTCACCCATTCACACACACATTCACACAACAATGGCCGGCAAGCTACCATGCAAGGCGCCGGGCCGCTTATCGGGAGCAACTCGGGGGTCAGTGTCTTGCCCAAGGACACCTCGACACGTGGACAGGAGGAGCCGGGGATCGAACCGCCAACCGTGCGATCATTAGACGCCCTGCTCTGATCTCCTGAGCCACAGCCATCCCTTTAAGGGAAAGAAACGTTAGGTTTAGGTTTAGGTTTCTATAAAAAGACAGATCATCCGCTGATGCACTATAGGAACACAGCTGCAGCATGAAACCAAGTCCAGTCAGGAGGATTTATAAGAACAATCCATTCATAGATGATCACTGTCAAATTAACCATCTCATTTAATACATAATACCAATGTTATACTGAGGGTGGATTGTGGTCTTTCAGCTTAACACACACGCCCCGGTTCAATCACTCAGTTGCACACTGCTTGCAGAATAACAGCCTAAGCGATAAAGCTCTACTACGAGAGCATCAATTCATCACTGCACTTCCAGTTGCCCCTGATTGGATAGTCCGTTTCATTTCCGCCTTAATGTTCAAGGTAAGGGAGTTGGGGAGGGTCAGTCGGGACCTAATATCTTGGCCTAATAGTGACCTCTGCTCTGCCCTGGTGCTGGAGTTCAGTGGCACAGGCCGACCACATGGTCTCTCCATTGATTGCTCTCCGGGCCCTGGGAGCCGTGCATTAGGAAAGCCCTTGATGTGATGGATGAATGGAGGGGGGGAGCAGCACTCTGGGCTTGATTGTGTTTCTCTCCAGTCGCCGGATTGCCAATACAAACCTGGACAGGCAAAGACAAACACGAGGGAGGCCAATAACTCACTCCACTCCTTCTGAGAGGAACGGTCTGCGGTCAGTGACAGTTACAGATGGCTTGTTAATATGCATCCACGTCGATGCCAAACTTCTCTGAGCTGCCCTGAATGAAACCCCTGGAACATGAGAGGCTGTGTTCAATAATATTAAGGCATTCAACTTTCTTTTATGGACAAACATTTCGAAACTGTCAAAACGTACAGATCAGAAGTGATCACCCTACGTTTTCTCGACCGTAAGTGGAAATGGAACCGTTTGGATTTTTTCTAAACAATCAAGTTGGAGCAGTCAAGTTGAGTAACCAATGTGGATCCATTTCCTATTTAAACAGGAAATAGAAACATTCATCATAGACCTGAATGTGTGAACTTGTGTT
>NC_137674.1:12956547-12959047 GCF_963989245.1 Nansenia antarctica
TGTGTGTGTGTGTGTGTGTGTGTCTGTGTGTGTGTGTGTCTGTGTGTGTGTGTGTATGTATGTGTGTGTGTGTGTGTGTGTGTGTCTGTCTGTGTGTGTGTGTCTGTGTGTGTGTGTCTGTGTGTGTGTGTGTGTGTGTGTGTGTGTGTGTGTGCGTGCGTGCGTGCGCATGCACACAGGAGAGAGATGCCGAGGAAAGCCCTGTTGAGGTGTTTCGCACACATGGAATCTCCCTCCATCTGCTGCCAGCTCGTTATATTTTCCAGTCGTTTAAAAGGAACTGTTATTTTAACACAAACTGTATAAGGCAAGGCTTTGAAATGACCCAACTCCTTTTTTTTCCAGATCAGCTGAACATTTTCTGAATACAGTCTGTTTTCCAACGGTCATCGTGTTCCCAACACATCCAGCCAGCCCAGTGTCCTCATTTCCCCCGGAATATTGAAAGATAAAAGTGAACTGAACGGTGAGAAAGACCCAGGATGACTCAGACCCGGGAGGGGAGGACAGTGGTCTACAGCTTTGACAGCTCAGACCAGAGTCGGAGACTAAATAAAGCCCCCTGTGTGCGTTTTACGGCTCCTTTATAAGGTCACAGGCCTGGAGTGGTCACGGTTACCGTTGTGTGGTCACGGTTGTGTGGTCACGGTTGAGTTCAAAGCCGTGACTGATGCTGTTCAACAATGATCCCCCCCCCCGCCTGCCACTGTCCTGAGATGTGAACTTCACTAATTGTTAAATACATTGAAATATGAGGTTCCTCTCCTGCTTTCTCCTCATGCCAGAGACTCTGAGGCTGTAGTGGGTAATGGAGGCTCTGATTCCTGGCCATCTGCTGTTGTCTCTCTGTGTCAGTGGAAGGGGTTAGAGATGGAGGGGAGGAGTTCTAGATTGTTCTACCACGTTAAGTCGACCCGGTGAATCAGGAAGTGAGATCATTAACCTGCCCATCTGATGCCAGAGGACATCGCCGAGATTCACTGATGTGTGTGTGTGTGTGTGTGTGTGTGTGCGTGTGTCTGTGTGTGTGTGTGTGTGTGTGTGTGTGTGTGTGTGTGAAAAGAGAGAGAGCGATTATAAACCTGTCTATCTGCTGCTATCTCAGAGGTTCCCTGACGTGTGGGAAAATGTCACAGTGCTATGGCAAGGTCACAGTCTCTCGGTCTCTCTCACACACATACACACACACACACCCACCCACACATGCATGCACGCACCCACGCACGCACACACCTACGCATACACACACACACACAGACACACATCCACACACCCACCCACACATGCACGCACGCACGCATGCATGCACTTACGCATACACACACACACAGTGAGTTGTAGACTGATCTCAATGATCAGAGAGAGAAATCGGACCTTGATGGTCTTTTAATCAAAGATTTTTGATCAACAAACTATTCTGTACTAGCCTACAACTTACTTTATCCATAAGGTTAAAAGTGTACCATCTCTGGCCACACAAAAATTATGAAAATGTACATATGGTAAATTTTATAATAGCGTAAAATATGTGCAAATCCTTGTAAACAAACAAAATGTAAAATAGGTATATCATACCGGTACTCGACCTAGACTCCAGAGCAGTGTTAATTTTGGCAGGCTTTTTAGTTGTTTTGTCTTGCAGACCAAGATGCACATTGGTTTTGTCACATTTAGTCATTTCTGTCCTCCTTGGTTCTGGTCTAGTTTTGGTTTTCGAAGACTGAAAGCATTTTAGTGTGGTTTTGGTCTATTTACATTTACAACAACATTTTAGTTTAGTTTTCGTCGATGACTAGGGCTGAACTAAAAATGTTTTGGAGTTTTTGTGGACTGAAACTGCATTGGAATTGGTTTTCAGTTTTCATCAGCTGGAACTGGACTGGAACTAAGAAGGATGGAGGTGACTGGGTGTGACTAGAACTGGTGTGCATCTTCGTCTAAAGACTAAGACCAAGTGACTGCCAAAATGAACACTGCTCCAGAGTGAGAAAGAGCTTTGTCTGGCCAAAAGCTCTCTTCACTGAACATTCCTTATCATGTGATCTCATTGGTTGATCTCTACCCATTTATCACCATATTTTCAAGCTCAAAACGTCATACTGGACCTTTAAGATTCATTTTCTTTTAGACATAATTCTGATTAATGATGCTTTAAATGGGCATTAATTATCACTCGATTACAAGCAGCTAACGTGACGCTAATTTGTCTAAATAACGCCTGGCGTGTGAGAATGAAGATGTTTAGCTATCAATGAACTTGGAGGAAAGATTAAGCTTTTGTCCTCTTCAGCTTGTTTAGTCCCACTCCTCAACAACAGCCTCTCTCAGAAAAGAAGGGAAATGTTACCCCTCCTTTACAGGAGTTTTAATGGACACGCCGAGCCCGATGTTATGCTCTTAAACATACACATCTCTAGCCTCACCAGTCTCCGGCACCATCCTGCTGCCCTCTCTTTGTGCTCCAAACGACATCTTAAACCCCCCTACAGAATGCGGCTGA
>NC_137674.1:12961547-12979047 GCF_963989245.1 Nansenia antarctica
ATGAGGATGATGATGATGAAGGATGATCATGTGGTTGATGACGATGAGGATGATTCATAATTGTTGTGGCCATTAATGGGACAGGTCTTTTTAAATTCAGATTTCTGAGGGTTCATTCAGAATGACAGAAACCCAAACTCACTGGTGGGTCACATCCTAACTCTTGGGTTGTGGTTGGAATGAAAACACATCTATTTGGTGAATCACAAAAACATTTGAAAAGACAAAGAGCTTTGGTTCCTCAACATTAGCATTGCAGCTTCAAGGTACAAAATCCTAATAATAAAGTGAAGTAAAATAAGTAGTAGATAGAGATAGATAGACTTTATTTGTCATTGCTACAGTACAGGTACCAAACAACGAAATTTAGGAGGGGAGGCTCCCCTGGTGTTTAGGAAAGGAAAAAGAAACACATTTTTAGAAAAAGCATAGATGCATAAAATCACAAGAAGGTAAGGAGCTGGTTTACATCAATAGGGGCTATGTACACAATCCACTGTACTATACTGCACGGATAGTCAACTAGGGTTGTCATATTTCACAACAAAGTATTTTTTCACATTATTTTAAAGTGTCACAGTTTGCAGGCTTGAAAATGTACATGTTTTGTGCCTCAGCACTAGCTGCCATACAATCCGTCCGGACTGTCCTGGGCCCAGAACTTAGGCTTTTTCTGTGTTCAGGGCCTTGACGGCCCTGTGGTAGAAGCTGTCCTTCAGTCTGTTTGTCCTAGCGGCCGGGTGACTAGTAATAATGGAATAAAGTGATGCTACTACAGCTCAATAGTGCAAAATGCAAAGTAAAATGAGAGGAAATGCAATATAATACAGTACACTAGTTAAGTAGTCAAGTAATGTCCAATTAATCCAGTAGTGTGTAGTTATTTTTGTAGTGAGTGTGGGGTTGGTGTGGGGGTGACAGTCTTTTGTTTTTTTCCAGTGCATTTCTCCAGGAGCAAACTGATTGCTTGGGGGGAAATTGTCCCAGTCCCAGACCCTGAACCATCAGTCCAAACCATAGACCATAGGCTGATGACAAAGACGTCACAATAGATATTACTGAGTTTCCTCAAGGGAAAATCTGACGCTCTGGAGATGAAAGATGGCGATATCAGTAAGGGCTCCTAGCGCCATCTACTGGTAGGGTCCACCAGGGACTTATGTAATGGAAAATAAAAAGTGCACTTGTGAGTGGCAAGGGGGGCAGGATTTTTTGTGTGTGTGTGTGTGCGCGTCAATTTACCCCCCTGCATCTGCCTTTTCCCAACACAGGTATAGTCCAGCCATCTCCCTCTATAAGCCACTGGCGGACTCAGGGGGGGCAGGGGGGGCGACCGCCCCTCCTGGTGCCCCCACGGTTGAAAAACTTCTCTCTTAAGTGCCCTTTTGAGTGGCAAAAAAGCCCTTTTGAGTGGCGAAAATGAGAGGACGTACCCTATTGGTGCCCCTCCAATGGTCTAAACTTGACCATATGCCCCCACAGTTGAAAAAACGTGCCTAAAGTCCCTTTTGAGTGGCAAAATTAGAGGATGTGCCCTATTGGCTGCCCTTCCAATGGTCTAAACTTGTGTGCACTGATGGGGTCCCATGTTTTCGCCCCTGCCCTTCAAACACCCTGAGTCCGCCACTGCTCCCAGCGTCCTTTTACTCCGTACTCTGTTTCCCTCTGGTCTCGCTCCCCTGTAACCTCATGCCTCTCCCCCCCCCCCCCCCTCCACCCTTCCTTTGGGTCCCGTGGCGTCGTGGTTCAGTCAGGGACCTGTCACACATGTCAGGTCGGTGATGTATGACCTTTTGGCATCGCACATCTGATAAAGTTCCTCACTTTCCGCTGTGACAGCACGCGTTAGCGGTAATTTACGGCGCTCCGCTAAAGGAACGCTCTACGCTGCCGCCTGGCCTCGTCTCTTAGTGACAGGCGGGCAAGTGGAGGAGCGGGGTGAGCGAATGACCCGCCATAGCTGATGTTCATCACTGTGACAGTGACCTACTTATCTGCCTTCTTCTCTCAGATGTCAAAGAAATCACCGGGTCGCTTTTGGAGATGAGGCTTAGGTCATCCTGTAGTCTAGCACTCTTCAACAGATCGTCCTAATTAGCCCAGACCCTACCTATAAAAGAGCTCAGCTGCGTAAACTAAGTGAAGAAAGGGACATGTCTAGGCCCATATCCACAGAGTTTGGTTGCCTTTCTCGATGTGTAGCCTATGATTTAATTGCTTACCCGGTGCGCTGTCTGTCCTCTTTGCGCACGCATAGTGGCCATCAGAGCGAATGTCTCAACTCGAATCAGACACAGATTGATGACGGTGAGAGGCAGAGATGAATCCTCAGCGGCGCGCTCAGTTAAGGGCGAATGTGCCAACCGGTGACCCGGAGTAGAGGTCTCATCAGCGGCTGTCCCCAACTGGCGCCCTCTGCCTGTCAAAGTCACATTTTAATCGCCAACGTAATTTGAATTTTACACTAATGAATACAAATGACTCTCAGGACTCCACAAGCTGAGAGTAATCAATTATTATCGCTGCTAACAATTGCGTTTTTTTGAAGCGTTTTTTCAATTACCTGCCCCCCCCCACGGAGTTGCTCATGGATGGCCCCCCGCTCCAAATGAAGATAAACGATGCTACCCGCCAAGCCGCGCGTCCCGCTACGGCGCTTTAATCGGTTTCTAATTTGGGAACATCTTCGACTTGGCGAGGCATGTTTTTTTTGTTTTTTTTCCTATATCCACAGCTTGATGGAGAAAGTCACCTAATTGAAAGCAGGTGTTAATCACCCTTCTGTCTGGTAATTTAGGAGGGAGTTTGACAAAGAGAAGACCGTCCTTGCCACTCATGTTGGTTGAAGTAAGAAGGACTGAAGTCTTTGCAAGGAAGGTGTTCCTCTTCTCTTGTCCTCCCCTTCTCTTGTCCTCCCCTTCTCTCCCTTCCTCTCCGACAGCAATGTTTCGCCAGACCCGCAGTAGTGTTTAGTGACAGATGCCCATTCACCCTGCCTTTCCCTCCCTGGAGATGTCTGTGATAATTATGGTAATAATGTGGTGGAAACATCAGGCTTTCCATAGCTCTGAAGATGGGCCCAGTCAGTCCCTGCCAGTCCCACAGCTCAGCCCAAACACCTCAAACACCATGATTCACTCTCTCCACGCTGGTTTAGTTTACGATGCTTCCCTTTTTTTTCTGGAAGGGAAGAAAGAACTACATTTTTATATTTGTTCATTATGATGGCTGTGAAGGACTGGAGGTGAAGGGGGATGTCAATATCAGGGTATGTGTGTGTGTGTCTGTGTCTGTGTGTGTGTGTGTGTGTGTGTGTGTGTGTGTGTGTGTGTGTGCGTGTGTGTGTGTGTGTGTGTGTGTGTGCGTGCGTGTGTGTGTGTGTGTGTGTGCGTGCGTGTGTGTGTGCATGTGTGTGTATTGGGGGAGGTGGGCTCCTTCATCCTCACGCGGCCTTGTTGTGGGTCCAACCTAAGTCTTTAAGGTTTTAGACGAGCAGCCGACTGCTGTAGTGGACAAGGGATGCAGATGAATGAATGAATGAATGGTCTTTATTGTCATTGCTACAGTACAGGTACCAAACAACGAAATTTAGGAGGGGTGGCTCCCCTGGTGTTAGGAAAGGAAAAAAAAAAAACTTAAAAAAAAAATCACAAGAAGGGAAGGAGCTGGTTTACATAAATAAAGGCTATGTACACTATCCACTGTACTATACTGTACAGATAGACGACTAGGGTTGTCATATTGCACAATAGTGTTATTGCACATTTATTTAAAGTGTCGCAGTTTGCAGGCTTGAAATGTACATATTTGTGCCTCAGCACTACACCTGATTTTTTCAGTCCAGCAGCTGCCATTGATGAGGCCTCCTCATCAATCTTTTAGTTGTTCCCCATCACAGCAGCATACACCTAAGGTCATAACTTGACTAGTAAGCCTTTTCCTGAGAAAGAACCAAACTTAGGAGCGCTAAATCTTACCCTGTTCACCCCTTAAATTAACTCAACAGACGGTTTGGTCTTCAGAGCTCAGAAACTCTGGGAGAATCTCATAAATCACCAGAGAGCTGTTAGGGGAATTCGTAGAGCTCAAGACATGCAAGACACACTCCTATAAAAGACAAATAAAGTGAACTTGGAGTGTGGTTATCCTATCCTCCATTCACTTTAGCTCTGCTCCGAGAGACTCTTTATCAGATGATATCTGACACAGTGAGACAGCCTGACTCACCGAGTAGCATTCTGAATGAAACTGAAATGAAAAAGGAAAAATATATTGTTAATCACTGAAACACTGAAAACTGTTGAAAAAGCACTTCCAAGTAAAGTGCTTTTGTGAAACCTGAACTGACAGCCTCAATTAAGCCACATGTCTTTGGACGTAATTCAAAACCTTGCATGAAACTCGCCACAGAAAATACAAGAACTACCCCCTTACACGTCAACCTCAAGACAATTACAAGTGAACCTACCTAAGAGGGACTTATGATAATTAGCTGCTCTTGACTTATCAGTGAGTTGTTCCATGTCTCTCTCTGAGTCTGTAAGCCTGGGGATTTCTATTCGGTGTGGACATGAATGGCACTTCTGTGTGTTTGTCACTGTGCTGTCATCACAAGAGAACGCTCATGGGGTCTACACACACAAAGACACAACAACATCAACAACACACACACACACACACACGCATATGCACGCAATCAAGCGAGTGCACACATGCACGCACGCATGCTTATGTAACAGGAAACTTACATCGCCTGGTCTTTTGACATTATGTGCATCAATAGTACAACAGGGTGCATTTACAACAGGGTGCGTTTTACTTTACTTGTATTGATGACAGTGAGGTATGTGCTGACTAGGACTATACACACCACACAGGTCTGCCAACAACACTTTCCACTCAGCTAACCACTCAGCACCTGGCTGGTTGATGACAACACACCTCCTTAGAGAAGAATAAAACACACACCTCTGTACAGCCTGGCCAAGACTCCATCCTCTCCCCTTCCTCCCCACTCCCCTGGTCCCCCCCCTCCTCTCCTCCCGCCATCCCTACCCAGTTTCTCTCTCTCTTTCTCTCTCTCTCTCTCTCTCTCTCTCTCTCTCTCTCTCTCTCTCTGTACTTTCCCCATCACCTGTCTTCCCCTAGACCCTAAGCTCTGGTGGGAAGCAGAGCTTCTTAAGTGAACTTCCAGCTGCATGGCCTACCTTCCAGCCTCTGACACCTTCTCTGTCTGTGTGTGTATATTTCTGTCTGTCTGTCCTGTAATGGCCACACAGTGGAGAGTGTCTGTGCCTGTGCTCTTTACTGCCTTCCATAGGAGTCAAAAGCAACAAGCTAAATGAGCCCCACGGAACATGCAAGTTAACCCGCAACAAGCGAATACAATTAGTCACAAGCGTAATATCCCTGCTGCGAAATGTTGGCAGATTTTCTCTGAATGTGAATGCTCTACCAATTAGTATCAAGTATGCTACGACATTAGTGAGTAGAGTAAATTATCTGTGAAATATCTGGAAAATTGTTGAACGCCTAGTCAGTCCTGAAGCCGTGATAGCCGAGGAAAGTCGATAAATGAATTCAAGCTGATTTAATAAACTTGACTTTGAAAGCGAACCTCGAAACATGAGTTTGTGCTACACTGTTGTTACTCTGATATAACAAAAGCATAAAAAACAGAATTTCAGTCTGACTTTTATCATAGGCAGTCTGGAGCTCAGCTGCATCTTAATGTCCCATAAATGCTTGCAGCAGCCTGCCAGTAATTCTATAAAAAAAATAAACGTGAATTGTCGGGGAGGAGGGGGAGTTGTGGGGGAGGGGGAGGCAGGGTGAGTTGTGGGGGAGGGGGGTGCAGGGTGAGTTGTGGGGGAGGGGGAGGCAGGGTGAGTTGTGGGGGAGGGGGAGGCAGGGTGAGTTGTGGGGGAGGGGGAGGCAGGGTGAGTTGTGGGGGAGGGGGAGGCAGGGTGAGTTGTGGGGGAGGGGGAGGGGGGAGGCAGGGTGAGTTGTGGGGGAGGGGGAGGCAGGGTGAGTTGTGGGGGAGGGGGAGGCAGGGTGAGTTGTGGGGGAGGGGGAGGCAGGGTGAGTTGTGGGGGAGGGGGAGGCAGGGTGAGTTGTGGGGGAGGGGGAGGCAGGGTGAGTTGTGGGGGAGGGGGAGGGGGAGGCAGGGTGAGTTGTGGGGGAGGGGGAGGCAGGGTGAGTTGTGGGGGAGGGGGAGGCAGGGGGAGTTGTGGGGGAGGGGGAGGCAGGGTGAGTTGTGGGGGAGGGGGAGGGGGGTGCAGGGTGAGTTGTGGGGGAGGGGGGAGGCAGGGTGAGTTGTGGGGGAGGGGGAGGCAGGGTGAGTTGTGGGGGAGGGGGGAGGCAGGGTGAGTTGTGGGGGAGGGGGAGGCAGGGTGAGTTGTGGGGGTGGGGGAGGCAGGGTGAGTTGTGGGGGAGGGGGAGGCAGGGTGAGTTGTGGGGGAGGGGGAGGCAGGGTGAGTTGTGGGGGAGGGGGAGGCAGGGTGATTTGTGGGGGAGGGGGAGGCAGGGTGAGTTGACGATGAGAAGGAGGGAGTAGGGGGGGGTCAGGGGAGGGTGCCGCAGCACATAATCTATGAGCTATTTTTAAACACCCCAAAAAGTTCAGCTGTTGCAGTGTGGATCCAGTAGAGAGCACAATGATTTACAGGGAGGCCCGTGAGCTCATTTCTACACTTTCCTCTGATGTGTAAATCACACACTCTAACTAACACACTACTGTTAATGACTTTACCACCTCCGGCCATCCTCTCCTCTACTCCTTCTAGTTTCTCTCCATACTCTTTCTCATGGAGAGTACAGTATTCAACTTGGTCCTACACTCCTCTTCCTCTCTTTATGGGGTATTCACTGCGGTGGTCCTAAAGTCCCTCTTCTTCTCTCTGTTCACCCTCTCTTCTCTCAGGTAGGGTTCACTCTGGCCTTGGACTGGTGGTTGGCAGAGCAGGATCATGTGACTTCGGGATGAGACAGGAAGTGACGGATAAGACTGCACTGGAACACTCCACAATAGAAGTATTCGATTAGCATAATTCGTTGATGCCTTCATTCATCAGTCCATCCATCTATCCATTCATTCATTCATCTGTCCATCCATCCATCCATCCATTCATTCATTCATTCTGCCGAGCCTCAACCCTGTTCTGCATAGGGTTCATGGAGACATGTTTCTACAAAGCCATATAACTATACTAACTGGGACTGAACCTTGAAAAACTAGACATTTGTCAGGCCTGCCACAACAATAACAAGGTCTGAGTAGTACAGAGGGGGGGGGGGATGGAGTAAAGGACTGAGTGAGGAGGGACAGGGAGGGTGTGTGTGTGTGTGTGTGTGTGTGTGTGTGTGTGTGTGTGTGGAGGGAGGTAAGCAGAGGGGGACAGAGAAAGGGAGTGAGAGAGGAATGTCAGGGAGGGAGGGAGGAAGTGAGAGTGAGGGCGGAAGGAAGGTGGATAGTGTGTGTGTGTGGGGGGGGGGGGGGGGGAGTTAGGGAAGGAGAGAGAGAGTTAGCGATGGAATGAAGGAGTGCAAGAGGGGGGACATTTGCAACAGGGCTTTCCCCAGTCACAGGTTTTTCTAAAACTTTCCTTCGGTAAGCGTGTGTCTGAAGCGTGCAGTGTGTTTCCAGGGGTTTCCATGTTGTCACAAAGGGCCCTCTGAGACAACGTTATTTACCCTACAGTAAAACCTGAGGGGGAGTTTACCCTGTAGTAAAACTAGAGTAGGGGCTCCATGGAATTAGAATTAGGGTCTCTCTCTCTGCTCTCTGTTCTGTAAGTTCCATAACGGAAAACAGACTGTTTTGGTCCCATTCCAGAGGTTAGCAATTCCAGGAAATTTGTCACGTTCAATGATCAGGTCAGCAGCTTGTGTAATCATATATACTCTACCATATACCAACAATTACGACACTCACACTCACAGTTTTCAGAACAGTCTTTAAATGACAGTGAGGTATTACATTGTGCTCAGACATTGGTTACATACTGTGGTGGTTATAGTACAGTGATAAGAAATGGATTGAGAGTTAAGAAAAGTTGTACCGTTACATTTTACACACCTATAACCATTTTGTTCAGTGACCATCAACATTCCACTATGCAAAATAAGATCATTTAGGTTTATATAGACAGTTTAGGTTTCATTTTTAAAAGACAAAGTGAAAAGACAACAACATGTAAGAACATAAAGAAACAAAGCTACATCAGAAAGATTTCATACAGAATATTGTGACTTTATCCCTTGAAACCAAGTCACCTGTTTTGATTTTGATGGTAAATAACCCTGTTATACATATCATATGTTATAACCAGATCATATGTTATAAACACAGTATAGAGGCAGCTGGCTGTTACATCAAGAGTGTGTAGAAGCTTGGGTTTGTTATTAACATGTAATCAAGAGAGAGTGGGGCCTATTGGCTGTTATTAACATGTAATCAAGAGAGAGTAGGGCCTATTGGCTGTTATTAACATGTAATCAAGAGAGAGTATGGCCTATTGGCTGCTATTAACATGTAATTAAGAGAGAGTGGGGCCTATTGGCTGCTATTAACGTGCTAGAAAGGGAGCATACATGTGGCTGACTGTTACTAATATATTGTCACAGGAGAGAAGAGGCTCATAATTGTTATTCACATTTTATAACGGGAGCATAGAAGCTAGTTAGACATTGGTGTATTGCTTTCTTTTCCCATATAGGATGCCATGAAAACCATGGGGTGTTGTAATTAGAGCATCATGATGTTTTCCGGTTGAGAACACAGTGATTAGGCTCTCTGTGGCTGTGCCAACCGTCGTGGCTTACTGTGATGGGGTTGTGCATACAGTAGCAATGGGGGGAGTTTATGAGATAAAGCAGCTAAAAGGCTACAAACAATAATGGGCCGTAATAACCATTCATAGCCGGTCATAATCTCACAATAGCTATTCATAGCCGGTGATAATTCCATCCACTTCCCCTTTCAGATCAGTAGACTACACGAGTACCTAGGGATAAGTGCTCGGGGTGGATCTGTTGTTGTGCAGGTAAGTCGTTCCAAGGCACTTGTTTCACTTTATTCCCTTAAGTGACATTCACAGCATCGCCCCAGAAAACAACAACTTCAATGTGCTTACATCCTTATCTCCTGAACACAAATGCACTTATTTCACAATATGAAAACACAATGTTTCATTAAGTTCTAAATATCAAATATTTAAAGATATCTTATATACACTTTGGTATGATATACTTAAACCTGTGTTTGACCTGTGATGTCATTGCTGTGATGTGGAATAGTGCTGGTGAATACCTTTTGGATAATCAATAAACAGTACTTCAAGTCCAACATGTTAGTGAAAAATAAGTACAGGTATATATATACAATTTGTAAATAAAATGAAATAATAATGACTAAATACAATCAATTAAGTAGTAACACCCTTTAAAAGTCAAACAACTGAAACACTTCTGTACCTAGACACAAAAAAGCCGCTAAAGCCTCAAGTGTTATTAATATAAGTGGTATAATAAGTCAAATCATAAACATAATCAACTTAGAACACAAAAGAGCCAACAGCAGAAAGCTGAAGTCTGCCACATCCAACAGACAGGAGCAACATTTCAAAACAGATAAGAGACACTCATGCTTATACTAAATCAACTGAAAACAAAAAAACTCACAGCCAAATATTCAAATATTACAAATCTACATGTGTGATATTACTGTACATTGATAAGTGTAGTCTCTTCTTGGGAATTGTGGGATGTCTGGTCAAACTACTTGAACCTGACGCTCACATTGGCTTTCTGGTTGCCATTGGTTACCATGAAGCTGCAAAATGCCCTGGAGGACCTCCAACCAGACTTTGTAGCAGAAGAGGTACTGTTCCTAAAACCACAGAGGGACAAGGACATTAGACATTAGTACACGCACACACACACACACACACACACGCACACACACACACACATACACACACACACACACACACACGCACACACACACAGACACACACACACACACACACACACACACACACACACACACCACGTGATTTAGTATTTTCAGTGAATTATCCCTTATCGACATTTCTGAATTAAGAACCATGAATCTTTTCCTGGTACTGACCTTGGTCTGAATCATCCCGTAGCGCTGTAGTCTCATCTCCTTCACTATGTCGCTCACTTTGATCTGAAAACCCAGAGAGGGGACATCCAGTTCAGCACGGGAACCTGTATATACACAAGCATCTCCCTACCTACCTACAGGAGAAAACACTTATTGACAGCTTATCTTTGACAACAGTATATATAGATCTAGAACACTGCCACTCACAGGGAGGTCGTTCTCTATGAGACTGAGTATGATGTCGGTACAGATGAGAACCCCGGTGCGTCCTATGCCGGCGCTGCAGTGCACGGTGAGAGGTCCTTTATAGTGCACGGTTCTCAGGTAGCGGATGAACCTCACCAGCTGCTCCGAGCAGCGCGGCACTCCGTGGTCGGGCCAGCGTGTGAACTTCAGGTGACGGACAAAGTGAGTCTGGCCACTCTGGAATGTAAAAGATCTCATTTCAGTATTGTTTACTTGCTTGAGATGTAGTCGACTCTTAAAAAGAGAGGCACACCTCTGTTGATATGAGCAGAGAGCAGCTCAGCATTCACCAATTCAAATACATTCACGTTCACAACGGTCCTAAAGTACAACCAAACCTCTGTATCGGGAGTGGAACTGTCTCTCATTCTCACCTCTTTCTCCACCATGCGTATGATCTTGATGTGGAAGTAGTCCTGGAACTGGTGGTTCTCCAGGTGGAGCTGGTATCTGCCTGTGTCCAGCGGTGTGCCCACCCTGGCTGGCCAGTACTGGTGACATTTCACCCTTCCCCTTTCTACCTCCTGGGTCATCATGGCGATGACATCAGACCGTGTCTCCCAGACCATCTGCCAGAAGGCTGGCACTGTGGAGGGCAGAGGGCCCTGACAGGAGATGTACAACAACTCTTCAATCCCAACCTTCATTCGGACATAGCTGGCGTTGATGTAATCCTGGTTCTCTCCTATGGGAACCCGCGTTTTGTCGTCTATCGGAAAAAAAAGAAAGGGGGAGATGGAAGGAGAGGGAGAGGAGAGGGAAGAGAGAGGAGTTAGAGGTACTGTAAACTGTAACTGTGTTACTGTTTACTACTTGTTTTAAGAGTCTGCTCTCAAAGGACTACTGGATGCAATAAACATTTTAGGGGTTTTCAAAACACAAACATTGTTCTATTAATTTCAATTGTACACAACAGGCTAACAATGCAACACTGTTGTTTTTCCAAGAACACAACAACCCAGGGTGCAATAAATACAGCAAAGTCAACCATATGAGTTGTTCCCTGGGGTCCAGACGGGAGGAAAACCCAGAGTAAACAAATAAAGTAGGGGTGAGGGGGAGGAGAGGTGTGATAGACTGAGGGCAACAATGTTCTTGCCTGTTTGCCTCACACTTGCATCACTCTTTCTCAGTCTCCCATAACTACAATATCACCCCCCACACACACTCACACACAAATTATTGATCGCCAAATTTGTTAAGCGAGACAAAGATATACCCCAAGGGAGCGAGAAACTGGGCAGTGTCAGCCTTCCTGTTAAATGCTGCTCTTGAACCACTCCTTCATCAACCCCACCCCCCTCTCTCAGCCCCCCCCCTCTCTCTGAGCCTAATCGCAGAAATCCAGGGAGTAGAGTAGACAAAGCAGCTAGAAACACAGGAGTAGTGGAAAGTAAATGTAAGTGGAAAGTAAGTGTGTGTGTGTGGGGGGGGTGTGGTGTGTGGGGTGTGTGTGTGTGTGTGGGGGGGGGGGGGGGGGTGTGTGCGTGTGTGTGTGTGTGTGCATATGTGTGTATGTGTGTGTGTGTGTATGTGCATATGTGTGTGTGTGTGTGCATATGTGTGTGCATATGTGTGTATGTGTGTGTGTGTGCGTGTGTGTATGTGCATATGTGTGTGTGTGTGTGTGTGTGTGTGTGTGTGTGTGTGTGTGTGTGCGTGCGTGCGTGCGTGCGTGTGTGTGTGTGTGTGTGTGTGTGAGTGTGTGTGTGTATGTGTGTGTGTGTGTGTGTGTGTGTGTGTGTGTGTGTGTGTGTGTGTGTGTGTGCGCGTGCGTGTGTCTGTGTGTGTGTGTGTGTGAGTGTGGGTGTGTATGTGTGTGTGTGCGTATGTGTGCGTATGTGTGTGTGTGTGTGTGTGTGTGTGTGTGTGTTCAGTTAGCAGATCTGTCTTTTCCCATAACAACGTCCAGAAGACATCAAGTGGGCTGCTGCTGTTTTTACTAGTCAATGTTTTGAGAACATTCTCTCTCCTGTTGGTCAGAGGGAGACATCTGACCTCTCCTTCCCCACCATATCAATGTTAACCACAAACACAGAGGGAGTTAACCTGATCATCTGGGGGCTGTTTCACAGAAACAAGACTCCTTATTTCTAGTTCATACTGTTCGAAGAAAAACATCACATTAAAATGGGTTTTGTATTACTTAATTCAGTCCTTCCTTGACTGCATGTAGCTTCCCTTCAACAAATTATTTCAGAGTGTGAAGTTACACACACACACACACACACACACACACACACACACACACACACACACACACACCAGCCATGGTGTACAGTAACTCAATGCTCTTCACTAGCAAAAAGCACAATGTAAATGATCCTACAAATCGCTTAGTTTCATTTTAATACTGTGTTGTATGGTGGTTGTGTGTGTGTGTGTGTGTGTGTGTGTGTGTGTGTGTGTGTGTGTAGTATAGAGTAAAAAGCACCCCTGTTAACCTGTAGATGCCCACCACTATCTTTCCTTCTTTCCATTGCAAGTTGCTGTCTTTCCTTCGCTCTAATACACAAAACAAATATTTACCTTTGGTAAACTGAGAGATTATGGTTTGGAATAGCCAGGGTTGTCACATTTCAGCCAATGTTGATGTGTAGAGTGGTTTGAGACTCCTCAAATGTACCTTTAGTTGATTTGATTTAAATCCAGAAAGTCTAAGAGGGGTTACAGTGGTCTGAAAGAGACTTACAGGGTAGGATGTCTCGATATCTGTTCTTCTCACGGTTCTCTGGTGCTTTCCCCACCAGACAGTTATCAGAGGGCTTCAGGTGCTCCAGGGACTGCAACAACAACACACCACCACCACCACCACCACCATGATGCTGTTAACCTTTTATTTGAACCCCATGATTGTGGTTTGGGTCTCCTATAAATATTTCTCTGGGTCATGAGTCAGTCCCCAAATGGCCTCCAAAACATGGTCTTGTTTCATCTAACATACACCTAACCCATGGTAAATTAATTGCTTTTCACCCAAAACAGCAGGCTGCTTGAACGAAATGACATTAAATGTAACTTATTACTACAGCATTCTGAGCAGGTCTCAGTTATGCCAACGAGTGTGTGGCTGTCTGCCGTCCTGCACAAACACGTCTGTGGGTGTGTGTGTGTGTGTGTGTGTGTGTGTGTGTGTGTGTGTGTGTGTGTGTGTGTGTGTGTGTGTGAGGGGTACAGAGACAGAGTGTATACACACCATGAACTCTTTGACCAGCTCCTGTTGGTCCAGCTGATGCTGCAGTATCTGGATGAGGGCTTTCACCCGGGAGCCTGAGTACTGGCTGCTCTGGGATGGACTGATCAGAGCTAGGCTGGCCAACTCCTCCTCCGACACTATCGGTGGGCCTGGCAAGAGAGAGAGAGAGAGAGGTAGGTAGGTAGGAAGGTAGGTAGGTAGGTAGGTAGGTCGGAAGGCAGGTATTTAGATAGATAGATAGGTAGGTAGGTAGGTAGGTAGGTAGGAAGGTAGGTAGGGAGGTAGGGAGGTAGGTAGGTAGGTAGGGAGGGAGGTAGGTAGGTAGGTAGGAAGGTAGGTAGGAAGGTAGGGAGGTAGGGAGGTAGGTAGGTAGGTAGGGAGGTAGATAGGTAGGTAGGTAGGTAGGTAGGTAGGTAGGTAGGTAGGAAGGTAGGGAGGTAGGTAGGGAGGGAGGGAGGTAGGTTGGTAGGTAGGTAGGTAGGTAGGTAGGAAGGTAGGTAGGTAGGTAGGTAGGTAGGTAGGTAGGTAGGTAGGTAGGTAGGTAGATAGATAGATAGATAGATAGATAGATAGATAGATAGATAGATAGATAGGTAGGTAGGTAGGTAGGTAGGTAGGTAGGTCGGTCGGTCGGTCGGTCGGTCGGTCGGTCGGTCGGTCAGTCGATCGATCCATAGATAGATAGATAGATAGATAGATAGATAGATAGATAGATAGATACCTGTAAAGGGTGACGTTGCCTCCTGACCAATGGGCTCAAATGCGTCATCTTCTTCCTCCTCGCTGCTCCAGCCGTCTGATTGACTGTTTCTGGCGTCTATCGTGGGTTTGTCCAATTGTTTAGTAGGGGGTTGGTTCCTGGGGGGGGGCAGGGGGCAGGGGTGAGACCATTTCTACTCTTCGGTAGGGGGGTTGAAATCATGCAAGGGTGAGTTTCCTTTCCCTGCGACATTTCCACCTAAAATACAGCATAGAAAAGCTGCTAAATGTAACTATACCCTAAAATACAGTACAGAACAGAGTCCAATGTGTCTAACATGTAGTTCTACCACATTCATTGTAACTTATGATATAGTGTATATGATATGATATAGTGTATACTCCCTAACTGTTCAACTTGTGTTTGGTTAACCAAGATATACAGTAAGAGAAGCCAGAACCCAGAGGAAAATAAGTATTTCTAACTGAGATACCTTTTCAATCTCATGTGACAAATGTGATTTCGCATTTATGAATAATCATTCATAGCAAGTTATTAGAAGCAATAAAAAGAAATAAAACAGAATTACATTTTGAGACTTCTAAGACAAATGAACTCATATGGCCACACAAACTCCCGTAAGTGTTTAACAGATTAATTCTCACAAAAGGAAGGTGAGAGCAAACATAAAAAATAAAAAAATAAACATTATCAAAGTGTATTGAGTGTACGACTATCCATCTTAGATGGATAAATATGAAAAGTATGATAAATATTCAGTCTGATCATTAAATACATTTGAATTTGGGGCCCTAGGTGAGATCTTAGTTTATGTCATTGGTTTCATTTTGGTTATGGAAAGATGAGACAGTTGTAATTACCTCATTATACTATTTATAAGTCATATTTATCAAAATAGGAGTAGGCCTATACAGTATATTATTTGAAATGACTAGGACAGACTGTCTTTAATGAAAATGTTGCTATTGAAACATCAGCCATATCTGACCTGAAACCTCTCTAAAGCATACATTTTAGTCTAATGATGAAATAACTTGCATTTATATTTTTCCTACAATACAACACTGCCTCTCAGTCAGACCTCTGCCAGCCAGTGTGTCTATCTTGTGTTGAACAGCACTAACACAGCTGTTGACCTACACAATATAAAATCTGCAGTTTTTAGTTTTGTTAATCAGATCTTGCATTCTATACAAATCTAAACTAACTCTGAAATTCATAACATTGAATTCTCTCCCTGGCTCTGCTGTCAGTTACATTTCAGCTACACCAACATTTTGCACTGAAGCAATAAGCACTCAGAATTTGTGATGATTTCATCCTCCTTGTGAAAATACTAGGACTAGAAACTAGAAAAAAAGTTATTGGAGGCCATGTGCGATCGCCTAATTCGCCCATGCTTTAGGCCGGGTCGATCAGAAAACAATACATTCACCATTGTCTTTTGTTTTTCTGTTTAAAGTGAGGCGGAATTCATTAAACAATTAATCAAGTTTGCATGGCCTAACTTTGGCTAGATCGGTTTGTGTCTCCTTATTGACAGTTTGCTGCCTCCTTGTGGTTAAATATATTCTACGCTTGATAAGTGATCATAACACCCAGTCTGCTGAGGAGAGGAGAGCAGCCTACCTTACTGAAGCTCCCTGTAACATGTCAGACACGTTGATGGAGGGGCAACAGACCTGATGAGTGGGTGTACTGTCACAGCTCTCCTACGTCAGAGAGAAAGAAAGGTGGATAGAAGGAGGGAGAGGGAGGTGAAGAGGTAGAGGGGTAGAAGAAGGAGAGAGAGTGGATAAAAGAGTATAGTGGCTTCCATTTACAGGACAGTGTATGTTACTGTGAATGAGTGTGTGTGTGTGTGTGTGTGTGTGTGTGTGAGGATGTGAGTGTGTGCATGTGCATGTGTATGTGCGTGTGCATGTGCGTGTGCATGTGCGTGTGCGTGTGCGTGTGCATGTGTCTGTGTCTGTGTGTGTGCATATGTGTATATGTGTGTGTGTGTGTGTGTGTGTGTGTGTGCATGTGCATGTGCATGTGCATGTGCATGTGCATGTGCATGTGCATGTGCATGTGCATGTGAATGTGAATGTGAATGTGAATGTGCATGTGCGTGTGTGTGTGTGTGTATGTGTATGTGTGTGTGTGTGTGTCCTACCTGCCCAACAGCATCCATGTTTCTCCTGACTCCTGGGCGGTGTGAGAGACACGTGGGTAGATCTTCCTCTCGGTCCTCCAGAGGAACAGAGGTCACTTCTAGGGTTAAAGGCAGAAAAACAACATTCTGAGTGGGTGGATACTGAGTTGGGGCTGAGGACTAAGGCTGGATATATGTTTTTGTTCTGGAGGAATTCCCCCATAAAGCTCTTACCAGGGGGATACTTCATGGGCTCATTATGCAAGGCATCAGATGAGGAGCAGCCCTCAAACTTGGTGACAGGCTTGGGGTGGTCGGCCATGTTGGCTCCACAGGGTGCGGCCATGTTGGATCCAGGATGCGGTGCAGTGCTGGCCTGGGGCGGGGTGTCTCTGCGGACGGTGAGCTGGACGGAGCCTTCAGCCTTACGGAGGATGTCCACCACCTTGCTGTAGCTCAGCCCGGACACAATCACACCATTCACCTAGGCACAGAAGCATGCATAAACACACACACACACACACACACACACACACACACACACACACACACACACACACACACACATAAACACACATAAACACACGCAAAAACGGAGGGTCCCAAGTCCATGAAGATGCTTGACTTGGAATCCTAATAGTAATGATTTGTTGTTATAATGATTAAGACTATAAGACTATACTAATATTGCTCAACTCTAAAGTAGATAAGACAGGACTAGGGGTAAGGAATAGGGCTAGGGAAGAGGCCTGTGGAAGAGGGCTGTGGAAAGGCTCCTGGAGTTACTTCTACTGTGCAGTTTCACAGAGCTCTGCTGATGATTGACAGCTACCTCCAGAAGTATGTCTCCCACTCTCAGCCGTCCGTCCTGCTCGGCCACGCCCCCTGAGCAGATGTCCTTCACTCGGAGCGCGCTCCCGTTGGCTCCACCAATCAGTGCGAAGCCCAACCCCCCTCCCTCCGGCTTAGAGAAGTCAAACTGCAGTATACAGCTCTGAGGAGAAAGAAGAGGATGGAGGGAGAGGGTCACACAAACTCACCCCATGAGCCTAGTACCTGTGGCCCAGACAC
>NC_137674.1:12984047-12991547 GCF_963989245.1 Nansenia antarctica
ACCGACAGCTCAAACTCCTTCATCATACCCTAACAGGGGGAACACACACACACAGAGACACACACACACACATGTTAATGCATTTACCCACTCGTTCGAAGATTCTTGTGACCATGACCATAGCAGTTCTAACCTTTCTGGGGTCCTCATCATCGTCATTATCATCATCATCATCATCATCATCATCACGATCTTCCTCTTCATTGTCCTCTGGTTCCTCCCTCCAGAGGGAGTGTCTGCGTCCGGGGGGGGGGTGTAGGTTGGGTGGGGGGCGACACTCTGGTGCCAGTGGGTCTGGGGCAGGGAGGGCAGGGAGGTACAGAGGAGGGGGCCTGGGGGGAGACCAGGCCGGTCGTGGGCTGCGGGGGAGGGGGTGGCTGGGGCGGAGGCACCAGCGGTCTGGGGGTCTTGGAGGAGAAGTTGAGATGGGGTTGAGGGGAGGCCTGCTGCACGGTGTGGGGCTGGCCTGGACAGGACACCATGGGGGTGGGGGCGGGGGGCGGGGGGCTGAAGATGGAGGGGTTATCGGGGGTATGGGAGGGGACGCTGGGGCTGGTAGAGGCAGGACAGGGGGGGGCCTCCAAGGTGGAGCTGATGGTCAGGTACTCCTCGTCTGCCAGGATGTTCAGTTGGTTACCCATCAGGCAGTAGGTCATACTGCCGTCTGCCTCCTCTCTGACCCCGCTGCAGGTAGAAAAACACACATGATCACATGATTAAGAGTTAGGCTGTTGTTTATTTCATCCAGATTCTACTGACCCCCAAGGTACTATAATATGTGTTAGTGTGTGTGTGTGTGTGTGTGTGTGTGTGTGTGTGTGTGTGCATGTGCGTGTGCGTGTGTGTGTGTGTGTGTGTGTGTGTGTGTGTGTGTGTGTGTGTATGTGTGTGTGTGAGTGTGTGTGTGTGTGTGTGTGTGTGTGTGTGTGTGTCTGTGCGTCCGTGCGTGTGTGTGTGCGTGTGTAACATTACCTGGCATACACAGGGCTGGTGTTGGCCTCCATGGTTGAGCTTGTTGCCTTGGCAACCTTCTCCCCCTCAACCTCCCTGTCTTCCTGTCCCATCTGGTCCCTGCTGCAAGGGGAGGAGAGGAGGGAGGGAGGGGAGTACGTCTGGTCTGGGTACGTCTCGCTGGCCTGGCTCTCCTGGCTCTCTGGAGCCTCAGGGGGATTCTCTGTGGCGTTGCCCAGGCTGGAGGCCTGGTTCTGGGCTTGGTCTGACCACTGAACTGCCTGGTGGTGGTCCTTCTGGAACTTGAGGAGCTGACTGTAGCCGCCCCCCAGGGTGATGTTAAGAGACTTGGACCTGTTCTCGTGCCACGGACTCTTCAGAGAGAAGGAGAGAGATTTGACATTGGCGCTGAGTTCATGGTAAGATGTACAAGATTGATAGAGCTATTTAGTGTGTGTGTGTGTGTGTGTGTGTGTGTGTGTGTGTCTGTGTGAGTGTGAGGGTGAGTGTGTGTGTGTCTGTGTGTGAGTGTGTGTGTGTGTGTGTCTGTGTGTGTCGGTGTGTGTCTGTGAGTGTGTGTGTGTGTGTGTGTGTATGTGTGTGCGTGCGTCTGTCTGTGTGTGTCTGTCTGCGTGTGCGTGTGTGTGTGTGTGTGTGTGTGTGCGTCTGTCTGTGTGTTTGTCTGTCTACGTGTGCGTGTGTGTGTGTGTGTTTGTGTGTGTGTGTTTGGCCTCACCAGTGTGTTGTTGTCCAGTGGACTCAGTGTTCCAGGCCCGGGTCGACACAGCAGCAGACACACCTCCTCTGGGGCCCCCCGGAGCAGGAACAACACCCTCTGAGGACAGGAGGGGTCAGAGGTCAACACCAGGCATCATGGGAGAGCAAGCTTGTGTGTGTTTTGGAATTTGGGGAACCTTTATAACTGTTATATGCAACCATGGTATACACTATTGTGTGTGTGTGTGTGTGTGTGTGTGTGTGTGTGTGTGTGTGTGTGTGTGTGTCCTCTAGCTCTACTAGATGGGCACAGAGGATTATCATGCCTCTATCGCTCCACTGCAGTGCTTCCCCCTGATGTTTTCTTCGCAGGGAACAGAGGTCCCCAAATCAGCATCCAGGGCCATTAGCACATTAACCGTTAACATTTTCTGTGGAGATCTATAGACAAGGCATCACAGGTACCCTCGGAATTCAATGGTACTGTAGGGGAAACCACTGTTTCACTGTACCTGGTACGAGAGGCCCTTGACGGGTTCTCTGTTGACGGAGAGGATGATATCCCCCTCCCTGATCTGCCCACTCTCCAGGGCCGGATGACCCTGGAACAGCCGCCTGACCCTCACCACACTGCTGCACTCTGGGCCCCAGGTCAGCTCCGAGATGTAGAAGCTGAAGCCCAGCCCTGACAGACTCTTCTTTAGGATCACCTCATGGGTGTTGTCTATGGGGGTCAAAGGGGAGAGTGTGATTTAAAGAAATCATTTAGATCAAGATCTTGGTACATAATGCACAATCGATGTGATGCCATAGAATATTTTAAAAACAGGTGAAAATATATGACTTATATATGGACAGTGCATAAGTGTTACGGCTGGGCCGTCACACACGCCCTCCCCCGCCCCCACAACTCGAGCACAGCGTGCTCTCCGCCGCAGGTGAAGCTCGTTCCCGGTGATTGGAGGGTGATCCAGCCACAGTCTAACCAACACACCTGTCTCCACTCCAAATCAACCCTCTGGCTACATCTACCCTGGACTCCCTTCATTCATCGTCAGTTCTTCCCTAAGAATGACCTGGCAAGTATCCTCTGTGATTAGTTATGAACTTTGCTCTTGTGCCTATTCTTGTGATTCGTTGATATCTTATGTACTGGCCTACCGTGGAGACTTGCCCTGCTTTCCTGTTCCTCCACAGCCCATGCCAACCACTACCGCCATCCCGCCAGGTTGAAACCCCCAGCCCGCCAGGCTGAAACCTCCGGACTCATCATCTGTGTTTCCACCCACCTGCACTGTAAATAAATACCCTACGGGGCTAACACTGTATTCTGCCTCCGGTGTCGTGTCCTTGAGCTCCCTCGCCCCCGTGTCATAACAGAAGAACTGACCATGCAATTGGGCTCAGACGACACGAAGGACCGGGCACCATCTCCCACCCCTGGATCCGGTCCGACGGCTATCCAGATCCTCGCTGAACACACTCACCTCCTCCAGGCGGCCGCTACAGCGTGCCAGGCCCTGAACACTCGCATGACAACCCAGGAGGCTAACCAGGAGCACCGCGCCACCCAGATGCAGCACCTCATCTCTACGACCCAAGCGCTTACAGCACAGGTGGCCGCGCTCGCAGCCTTTGCCCCCCCCCTGCTCTCCCTGACCCTGCCCAGCTACCGGCACCACCTACTGGACAGCCACGGGAGCCCCACCTAGCCAGCCCCCGCCCCTTCGACGGAGCCTTCGCCCAGTTCCGAGGCTTCATCCTCCAGTGCGAATTGGTGTTCTCGCATCAGCCCAGCCAGTTCTGGTCGCCGGCAGCCCGGGTGGCGTTCATCACCAACCTCACCACCGGCGACGCCCTGAATTGGGTCCAGGCCACCCTCTGCGCCCGCCCTGACCTGTTCGGTGACTACGCTAACTTCCTCACGGAGTTCAAGAGGGTTTTCGACCACCCCACTGCAGGACAGGAGGTCGGGGCGCGACTGATGTCACTCCACCAGGGGAACCGGACCGCGGCGGCCTACTCTACCGAGTTTCGCACCCTGGCAGCCGGAAGCGGATGGAATGACAGGGCACTGCGATCTGCTTTCCGCCAGGGGCTGAGTGAGGCCATCAAGGACGAGCTCGTCCGGGACAGACCCGCCGCCCTGGACGAACTAGTGGCCCTAGCCATCGACGTTGACGAGCGCTCCCGGGAGCGTCGGAGAGAGAGAGGGCGCTACCAGACCAGCTCGCCACGCCCCCAGGACCCTATCGTCACAGCCAACCCCTCCTCCGCACGGGAGTCGACCTACACCCCATGCACTGGCGAGGAGCCGATGCAGCTTGGTCGAGCCCGCCTCACCACGGCGGAGAAGGAGAGGAGAAGGGCCCAGGGCCTGTGCCTCTACTGTGGAGAGAAGGGACACCTCCGTGACACCTGCCCGTCCCTATCAAAAGGGCAGGCTCACCCGAAGGGGGAATCCGGGTGAGCCGTGTCTCTCAATCCCCACCTACCACCAGCCCAGCCAGGTTCTCTGTCACCCTCTCCTGGCAGGGGCAGAACCTCACGGTCGAGGCCATTATTGACTCGGGAGCAGACGAGAACTTTATGGACGCCCAGCTGGCCCGCTCAGCTGCCGTTCCCCTCGTTGCCCTCGAGACCCCCCTCTCCGTCTCAGCCCTAGACGGACACAGCCTGGGGCCTCTCACCCACCGCTCTACACCCCTCTCCTTGACCGTCTCTGGGAACCATGTGGAGGAGATCCGGTTTTACATCCTCAAGACCCCCCAGTCCCCGCTCATCCTGGGACGACCGTGGCTCGAGCTCCACATTCCCCATGTCAGCTATGGTGAGGGACGTATCCTGAGCTGGAGTACCGCATGCTACGCCCGGTGCCTCCGTGCCGCCCATACCCCCACATCGCCTCTGCGACCGCCTCCGGCTCCCCCTGACCTCTCCTCCATCCCAGAGGTCTACCACGACCTCGGAGAGGCCTTCAGCAAGGAGCGTGCTCGCACCCTGCCGCCTCACCGGCCCTACGACTGTGCCGTCGAGCTCCGCCCTGGCAACAAACTTCCGGTCAGTCGCCTCTACAACCTTGCCCCCCCGGAGAAGGCAGCCATGGACACCTACATCTCCGACTGTCTGGCTGAGGGGCTCATCCGTCCATCACACTCCCCGGTGGCAGCGGGGTTTTTCTTCGTGAAGAAGAAGGATGGAACCCTCAGGCCATGCATTGACTACCGTGAGCTCAATGCCATCACCGTCCGGAACACCTATCCTCTCCCCCTCATGAGCTCCAACTTTGAGCCCCTCCTTGGGGCCACCATCTTCACTAAGCTGGACCTCCGGAACGCCTACCATCTGGTCCGGATTCGTGAGGGTGACGAGTGGAAGACGGCGTTCAAGACCCCCCGTGGCCACTATGAGTACCTTGTCATGCCCTTTGGTCTCACTAACGCCCCCTCCGTCTTTCAGGCCCTCATGAACGACGTCCTCAGGGACATGCTGGACATCTTTGTCGTCCTCTACCTGGATGACATCCTAGTATTCTCCAGGAACCCTGAGGAGCATGTCCAACATGTCCGCCTAGTCCTCCAGCGCCTACTGGAGAATCGCCTTTTTATTAAGGCTGAGAAGTGCTCGTTCCACACTCACTCTGTGGAATTCCTGGGGCTCATCGTGGAGGGTGGGTTGACTCGCCCTGACCCCAAGAAGACTCGGGCCGTCGTCGAGTGGGGCCAACCTACCACCCGGAAACAGCTGCAGTCATTCCTCGGCTTTGCCAACTTCTACCGGCGATTCATCCGGGACTTCAGCCGGGTAGCCGCCCCCCTCACTGCCCTCACCTCCCCCCTGCGCCAGTTCACGTGGACACCAGCAGCCAGCGCTGCCTTCAGTGACCTGAAGAGGCTCTTCACCTCGGCGCCGGTCCTAATCAACCCAGACCCCTCTAGGCCCTTCATTGTGGAAGTGGACGCCTCAGACACGGGCGTCGGTGGCGTGCTCTCTCAACGATCGGAGGACCAGACCGTGCACCCCTGCGCCTTCTACTCCCGCCGTTATACCTCCGCCGAGGCCAACTACGACATCGGGAACCGCGAGCTGCTGGCGGTGGTGGAGGCGTTCCACGAGTGGCGGCACTGGCTGGAGGGCGCAGAGCACCCCTTCACCGTCTGGTCGGACCACAAGAACCTAACCTACATCAAGTCGGCCAGGCGGTTGAACTCCCGTCAGGCACGCTGGGCCCTGTTCCTCGGGCGGTTTAACTTCCACCTCACGTTCCGTCCGGGCTCCCTGAACGCCAAGGCTGACTCCCTTTCTCGGCTCCATGCCGCAGAGGAGGAACCCACCACTCCTGACACCATCGTGCCATCCTCCCGGGTCGTTGGAGTGGTCACCCTGGAGATCGAGGCGGTGGTCAGAGCTGCACAGCGCACCCAGCCAGATCCCCGACCGGGGTCCCCCGGACGTCTCTTCGTCCCGGACGCCGTCAGGACCAAGGTGATGCAGTGGGGCCACGCCAGCCGCTTCGCCTGCCATCCTGGGGCCCTACGCACACTGTCCTTCCTGCGCCGGCGGTTCTGGTGGCCCACCATGGCCGCGAACGTCAGGGAGTTCGTCTCGGCCTGCCCTACCTGCGCTCGCAGCAAGGCATCCCACCGGCCGCCTTCAGGACTGCTGCGGCCTCTACCCGTGCCCGGTCGACCGTGGTCCCACCTCGCCATGGACTTCGTGACCGGCCTTCCTCCGTCTCTAGGCAACACGGTCATCCTCACCATCGTGGACCGCTTCTCCAAGTCCGTGCGGTTGGTAGCTCTGGCAAAGCTACCGACCTCGGCGGAGACGGCGGAGCTACTCACCACCCACGTCTTCCGGCTTTACGGGCTTCCCCAGGATGTGGTTTCCGACCGTGGCCCCCAGTTCACATCCAAGGTGTGGCAGGCCTTCTGTTCTGGGATTGGGGCCACGACCAGCCTCTCCTCCGGCTACCATCCTCAGACCAATGGGCAGGCGGAGAGAGCCAACCAGAGCCTGGAGTCGGCACTCCGCTGCATGTCCTCCCTCCATCCATCCTCCTGGAGCAAGGACCTACCCTGGGTGGAGTACTCTCTGAACGCCATGGTGAATGAAGCCACCGGCCGGTCCCCCTTCGAGTGCTCCTTGGGGTACCAGCCACCCCTGCTTTCTACCCAGGAGGGCGAAGCGTCGGTACCTTCAGTCCAGGCACACCTCCTTCGCTGTCGTCGGGTCTGGACCTCCGTACGCTCGGCCTTGCTTCGGGCCACCGCCCGAACTACCCGAAGCGCCAACCGTCGTCGCACTCCAGCTCCGGTGTACCAGGTGGGCCAGAGGGTCTGGCTCTCCACGGCGGATCTCCCCCTCAATGTCCCCTCCCGGAAGTTGGCGTCGAGGTACATCGGCCCCTACGTCATCGACCGGGTCATCAACCCCGCTGCCATCCGGCTGGTCCTCCCTCACTCCCTCCGTCGGATCCACCCGGTGTTCCACGTCTCCCGGGTTAAGCCCCATGTCGCCAGCGACCTGATGCCACCAGCCCCTGCACCGCCCCCTCCTCAGTTGGTGGATGGCCACCCCCAGTGGGCGGTAAGGAGGCTCCTCAGGGCTCGTCGCTGCGGCCGGGGTTTCCAGTACCTGGTGGACTGGGAAGGATATGGTCCAGAGGAACAGAGCTGGATTCCCCGGTCCCAGATCATGTCCCCAGTCCTCCTCAGGGACTTCTATCGGGCCCACCCGGATGCTCCGGGCCGGTCGCCAGGAGGCTCCCCCTCGGGGGGGGGTCCTGTTACGGCTGGGCCGTCACACACGCCCTCCCCCGCCCCCACAACT
>NC_137674.1:12994047-13069043 GCF_963989245.1 Nansenia antarctica
GGTGTGTAAACTAAACACACTCACAGCCACACTCAGGCCCAGGCTGCCATTCCTTTTCCTCAGGTCCACAGCGATCTGCTCCCCGGCCCTCTGAAGACAGATAGACGAGGACCTGGAGCGCACCTCCTGACAAGGAGGGGGTCGGGGGGGCGGGGCCACAGAGACACAGACACACAGAGAATGAGTAACAAGAACGCAATTATACAACTACTGCTCTTTGTGACGTCATACAAATAAACCCATTAATGAACTACCGTTAACCCATTCATCATTTAACATTGACTAAAACCTGTTGACCTGGTGTCGCCTGTGGCAACAAGATAATTCATCTCGACATCAGATTCCTACTGCTACAGGAGGTCTACCTGGGCGTCCAGGATGCGGACCACTGGGATGTGGAGTTTGTTGCCACGTTTGGGAGTGGCCATGTTAGACAGAGCCAGCGCTTCCTCCAGCTCCTCCATGGCTGGCAGGAACTCGGTTCCACTCAGGGTCGTCTGGGAGCTGAAGCCCCTCTCCAGCATCAGCCCCAGACCGCTGGGGGCCAGGGAAGTCTTACTGTCCCTCGGGTTATCTGATGGAAGAGCAGATGCACATTGTTAGCATCATAGCATAATTGCCTTCATATTTTGGCCAAATTGAGATATCTGCCTAACTCTACTCTCCTTTTTTCTCTACTTTGTTTATTGGGTTTTTTGGAGAGCAACAATTATGAATACAGCATTTATAAAAAGTAAAAAGGTACATACAGTTTACACTCTATAGAAAATACTTACAAAATGTAAGGACATACAAACAAAATCAAAAACTTAAAAACAAAACATGACAAAACAAAAAAGAGAAAATAACATACAGACAAAAAATAAATAAAAATAATACAAGTAGGGCTTCCAGTTTCTACAGAGTCGGGAAAGGTCGAGGTCTCAGTGTAGGATAGGATAGGGTCCCATATGAGGTGAAATGTATCAATTGAACCTCTTATAGAATATTTAATTTTTTCTAAGTGGAGGAAAGATAGCAAGTCCTTCAACCAGGAGAATGAGCTTGGAGGACTAGAACTCTTCCAGTGTAATAATATGCGTCTGCGTGCAACAAGGGAGGCAAAAGCAACCACACTAGCACACTTTTTGTTAAGACTGTTCACTAAAGCTGGCATCCCAAAAATTGCTATCAAAGGGCAATATTGAGAGCTCTGGACATAGTGTCAAAAAAGGAAGACCAGTATTCTTTTAATACTGGGCAGGAATAAAACATACAGTATGTGTGTGATCAGCAGAAGAAGAAGAACACCTGTCACAAGTGTCGACCGTGCCGGGGAACAGCTTACTGAGCTTTGCTTTAGTAAAATGACTCCTATGCAAAACTCTACTCTCCTAACACTGCTGATTCACTGTGCATTATTGCCTTTGCCATCAGCCTATTAGAATGCTTGTTACATTCCAAAATCACTATCTGCCCAAGTCATCTCTTTGACATAGGCATTTTTGATACTACATACAAAGATGGCTCGGCTGACCACAAGTGAATCATGACTTAGGCAATTATGCTGTGAGGCTAACAAATATGTATCCAGGATAGTCTCAGTGAGATCAGGTGTGAGTGGGTCCCTGCTCTTACAGCATGGCACTGTGTTTCAAGGAAGGTAGGAAGTGTCTGTATCACTATCTATGTCTGGGTGTTGGGCTTTGTTTTATTGGTCTCTTTACTGTACGAGCATGTGGAAATAAACGTCCTCTGGAGGGCAATTGTATTGTATTGTATGTGCGTACATGTGGGTAGGGTTAAAGCTGGAAGAAACTTGTGTGTGTTGGGGAGGAAGATCAGATCAGTGGTGCGTACATTTGGGCTGGGAGACGATGAGCTCCACCGTGTCAGGGCTGCTCTGCAGGATGGCGGCCGCGGTGGTGAACGTCACGCCCTCCAGGCTGACCTTGTTCAGAGAGATCAGACGTCCACCTGTGGATCAACCGGGAAACACACGGCGTGGAGACGCTGGTCATGAGTAAGCTACACTGCCCTGCAGAGGCTAACCGCAGTAACTACCTTTTTTCCCTCAAAATTTCTTCTCAATATCTGTTTAGTCTTGTGGCAAAGTTTCAGAGTTAAATCTTGCTCCATTTTAGAGAAAAGGGATATAAAGAATTGCAGTATTGCATTTGACTGGATAGTCATTAAAGAACTTTAAACCTTTTTAACTTTTTCTCAGTTTCACTATTTGCGTAGTTACTGCAGTTAGCTTCTGCAGGGCAGTACAGCAGGAGCCAGTGGGCAGCTCTTAAATAGAAGAGGGTGTATGTATATGTTTGAGGAGGGTTATAAAGTGTTATAAAGTCCTGTAGAAGTAGGACAACAGGTAATCCTGAAGGCATTTAAAGAAAGCTAACTCGACCTCTGGATCAATATCTTTGAAATTCCAAGGTGAATATGTATCATATCAATGGTGACAGTTATCTGGAACAGTTAACAGTTAATTTGCAAACGTTCATGAGTTCTGTTACCTATTGCTCATGGATGACATGTTTTTCCAATACAAACCGTGTATCTTAAGCTCTTTCAGTAGGTTCAATTGCATAGACCAGCATGCTTGAATTGAGGAACACTGAGTGCAGTGGGACTGTTTTACTGCTGTATTTGTATATGTATACTAGGGTATTTTAACTACTGAAGTGGTTAGTCAGTAAGGCGCGCGGTAACGTGGGCTGTTCAGTACCTGGTCGGATTCTGCCGTCCCTGTCTGCCGGGCCATCAGGTACGATGGAGGCGATGAAGATGCCCAGGTCCAGCTGACCCGTGTTGTCCTCTCCCAGTATTACAAACCCTGAGACAGGAGGAGAGGGGAGAGAGGAGAGAGAGAACATGAAAGGGAGTTTTGTAATGAACACTAACTGACCTAGTCTATGCTTTTATTCTGCTTTTCTAATTCAAATAAATCCCCTCGCTCCTAATCCCCCTCGTCCATGTCACTTACCGAATCCCAGTTTGGGGTCCTTCCTGAGAGTCACACAGATGATCTCCCTGGGCGGGGTGTCAGCTGTCAAACACAGACGGTTAAGAACCTGCCTGTGTCTATCAAAGAGCACTTAGACGTGTCTACTGTTAAATAACGCAACAGCAACTAAAAATGCCTCTTATGCCTCTTATGATAAATGGAACATACTGTGTCATTTTTATTTTTATTTTTCAGATTTTATCCCTTTTTCACCCAATTTGGTATCCAATTGAACCCAACCTAGCATCCAATTATCCCCTGCCTATTGCGTAGGATCCGCCGCACGACCCCGTGGCCGGCAGCCCCAGAGGAGGCCGCCAGGCAGACTAGCTGACTGGCTCCTCGAGCCCAGCACCGTTATTCCGGCACCCCGGGGGCGCTGTTGCGCGACGGATCCTTGTCCGGAAATATTCCTATACCGCCCTCGGGAGCGGCCGCTCAATATGCCGCTCCCTGTGTGTGCCCCGGCCATATCCGGGTCTGGCGAGCTGGGATTCGATCCCAGTCCCCGGTGGGCAGCTTGCACTAGTGGCTAGTGCTTAGACCGCTACACCACCGCGGGGCTCATACTGTGTCATTTTGAGCTTGATAAAATAAATAGTTCAGATAAAAGGTGGCCCATAGCGATCTTCTGTATGGTCACCTGGCTTTGAGGAGGAGATGGAGAGGACCTCACAGTCCTGTTTTTGTAGCGAGGCGCTGGACATGGTTCTGTGGATGGGCTCTGAAGGGCTGGAACATAGAAACACAGTCATGGATGTCATACTAACGATTACCAAAGTAAATATTCTCTACTGAACTGATTCGTCTACTAAACTGATTCGTCTACTAAACTGATTCTTCTACTAAACTGATTCTTCTACTAAACTGATTCTTCTACTAAACTGATTCTTCTACTAAACTGATTCACCTACGAAACTGATTCGTCTACTAAACTGATTCATCTACTAAACTGATTCGTCTACTTAACTGATTCATCTACGAAACTGATTAATCTACTAAACTGATTCGTCTGCTAAACTGATTCGTCTACTAAACTGATTCATCTAACTAAACTGATTCGTCTACTAAACTGATTCGTCTACTAAACTGATTCGTCTACTAAACTGAGTCATCTAACTAAACTGATTCGTCTACTAAACTGATTCGTCTACTAAACTGATTCGTCTACTAAACTGAGTCATTTAGTGAACTACCTCCAGCTCCGCTCCTCCGTGGTCTCTGGAGGTTCTGGGGGTTCTGGTGGTCTCGGCGTCTCCTGACTGGTCCTCCTCAGCTCCCTCTGCTGGCGGAGCCGCTCCTCCACCTGGGCCGTCAGGTCGGTACAGGACCTGCTGAGCGAGTCCCTCGGCCCTCCGGAAACCGGCAACCCCCCCGACACGTTCAACACCCCCTCAGAGCACGACAGGCGCTTCATGTGGGGGTTACGCAACCGGCACAAAGACATGTACTTCTCGATGTTGTCATCTGGAAAAACACCAACCAGGCAGGGTCATCGCTATACTTGCTGTACTTTCTGTTGTACGTTGTTGTCACCGTATGTGTCACCGAGAGTTATGTCTAGTCTGATCATGGAAAGACTTGGGCCCTAGTAATGGACTATAGAAATGTGAGTAGGTGTGTCTGTGCGTTGGTGTGTGGGCGTTACTGCGGCTCACACTGTTGCTCACCTTGTGCCGTGCAGTGGTTGAGCTGACGAGAGGTCATCTCGCTGTGGAACTTGTGCTGTGCGGAGCAGAAGGTGAGGAGGTACTGTGCGATCTTGGAGCTCTCTGTCACAAAGCTGTGCTTCTTCCCACTGGGACCGCCACACTCGATAGTCAGCTTACGCCGCTGGGGACACAACAAACACGAAGAACATTCAACTACAAATTATTATATATTCTCCCCTGTTCAAAGTAAAGCCTGAACACTACCTGGATCAAGGTACACTGTTTGCCACATAATGACATATAATATAATATAATTGGTGTAAAGACAAAAGTTTCAAAGAGAGGTACACCTCTAGTGCTACATGCAATAAACCCTGACTGTACTTCCGGTGGTTCTTACACCGGTGGAGATGGAGTCGGTCTCTCTCCAGAGGAAACGTCTGGTGACGGTGCGGATGTGGTTCCTCAGCTCGTAGACGATGAGTCCTTTGGCACAGACTCCCAGCACCAGCTCTCCAACCACCGGCTTCTTCTCCTTGCCTACCCGATGGAACGCTACCCCGTACTCTGGCAACTGCTGGGTGATCTGAGAGAGGGGAGGGGTTCCCAAGGAAGGATCAGTGATGTGTGTGTATGTACTGTATCTGTGTGAGTGTGTTTCTGTGTGTGTGTGTGTGTGTGTGTGTGTGCCTCTTCTCCTCTCCCCTTCTGGTGAAAACCATAGAATGTGTACTCATGTTGCATGTAGACATGTCGCGTATGTGTATATATGTGTGTATTTCTAGATATGTTGCTACTTTTAGGTGTTGTCACCTGTGTGTGTGTGTGTGTGTGTGTGTGTGTGTGTGTGTGTGTCTGTGCGTGTGTGTATGTGTATGTGTGTTAATCTAGCTGTGGCTACCTTTAGGTACTCTGTGTGTGTGTGTGTGTGTGTGTGTGTGTGTGTGTGTGTGTGTGTGTGTGTGTGTGTGTACGTGTGTGTGTACGTGTATGTGTGTGTGTGTGTGTTAATCTAGCCCTGGCTACCTTTAGGTACTCTGTCTCTGCCTCCTCAGGCATCATCTGGGCATGGTTGGCATGGAGTCTTGGCAACTCTTCCTTTAGACTGGGCAACGCCATCTTCTCCAGCATACGCTTGGAGACATAGTGCTCTGGTTGGAAGTAGCTCCTCCCATACAGCTGAGCACAAATGTGAACATCCCATCAGAAACAGGTCATTAAGAGACATGCTTGCTCAGACATTCATAGCTCATACATACAAAAATAAATTAAGAAATGCCTCTTTATCTATCTATATGTAGATCATATATCTATATATATATATCTATATGTTCCTCTGGATGTACCGTAATAATAATAATAATAATAATAATAATAATAATAATAATAATAATAATAATAATAATACATTATTCTTTTCTAGACACTCAAAGACGCTTTACAAACTGAAAAGATTGAGTAGTAAAATAAAAATAAACAAAAAATAGATAAAAGAAAGGGGTCTAATTAATCTTTTGATTACTAAATCTAAATCTAAGTGTCTTTGTAGGACAATCTACTCTGTATACTGCAATTACACCTAGATTTTGGGCGGAGAGGCGGCGAACAAGCAACGCCAGCGTCCTCACTCGACCGGCATTTTTTTTGACCGGATGTAATGTGTACCTCAGACACGTAGTCCCCCAACTCAGCCTGCAGAGCGAGAGCAGCCAGGAACGTGCCTGTTTCCTCGTTACAGTACAGCCGGTCCTCCAGGATATCCTTCCGCAACTGCAAGTAGTACTGGTGACGAGTTAGCTTGTGCCTGGGGACATGGTTAAAACAAGATTTCAATGTTTTTATTTAGAAGTGCATTATGCTTTAATTCAGTGTAGGTCTGCATGTATGCTCAGTACTGTATACTTTTATGTCAGTTTATGCAGCTAATGTGTACTGAATAAACCTGTCAAAACGTTTGAGGTACTGTAACTTTTTGCACATTTACATTTGAACTGTTTAACGGAGGCTTTTGTCCAAAGCGACTTACAATTAGAGATTACAGGGACGGTCTCCCTGGAGTAACTTAGGGCTAAGTGCCTTACTCAAGGGTTAGGGTTAGGGCACACTAGTGGTGGTGTTCCCAGGTGGGATTTGAACTCTTTTTGAACTCTGTCCAACTCACTATCCACTAGGCCTCCACTACCCCTGCAATCTGTAACCCCTTCCCTGGTGAATTCAAAATGGGGAGAGAGGGAGTCAAAATTAGGAGAGAGGGAGTCAGGCCTGGCACCAAAACCAACACCTTGGGGGGGCGGGGGGGGACGGGGGGGGGGGGTGTGCTAGCAGTAGCAAGGCTGACGGTGGCTATGGACAGCACTAAACCGATAGACATACTATATGGACCTACATTACATACAAGATGCATGTTTGGGTGGGCTGAGTCCACCCCTACCCACAGTTACCACCAGCCTTGGAGGGAGTAAAGATGAGACTTACAGAATGAAGGAGATGTCATCGACAAAGAATTTGATCCGCAGATAAACCCGAAAGGACGCCATATGCACTTTCTTCCAACTGTCAGGAGCAACTTTGGAGATTTTGGTCTCATTGTCCAGAAAGAAATACTCATCATCTAGGAAATGGGACACACAAAATGAGACAGGTTTGAAGAGACATATGAATTGTGGGCATCTGTTATACTGAATGTGATCCCTGCTTGCTAGACAGACAGACAGACAGACAGACGGACAGACAGACACTCAGAAACACTTAGAGAGACGTACAATCAGACAGATAGACAGAGATTTTTAGTATAGGTTCCTTACCGTCGATAAAGGCTAGTCCAAAGTAGAAGTGTTCTACCAGGTTAGCGTGAGCCACCACCATGTCAAACACATCTCTTCCTCGAGACTTAATATCACAGCGGACCACCAGAACCTGTCCATTAGGCATCACGACATGTACCTCCCTCTGGGACAGGCACGAACGACCCTTCTTAGACTGACACACACACACACACACACACACACACACACACACACACACACACACACACACACACACAGAGAGAGAGAGAGAGAGGATGAAGACAGAGGATCAATCTATCTGCATTTACAGTAACATACAACATACAACATCAAATGGACAAGAGAGAAAAAACAAGTCTTGGACAAAAGAGGTCAAGAAATGTTTCTGTTTACCACAATGGATCCAGGAAGCTCCAGAACGATGTGCTGCTCTTCCGCCATCCTGATAAACTCAGGATCCTGACGACACACACACACACACACACACACACACACACACACATACACACACACACACAATAATATGAGAGTCATTATGCGTCATTCATGCTGTGCGGCTTTATATTTCTATTTTCATCATTATCATCAGCTTATCTTGGCTTTAAATAGATAGATAGATAGACAGTTAGATAGATAGATAGACAGATAGATAGATAGAGAGATTCACATTTACCTTGGCTTTTCTCTGTGTGATTGAGGCCTCGTTGAAGGCAATGAAGGGACTATGAGGTCTGGGCGAACCCTTAAAGGCAGGCGGAAGGTAGGGGCTCCGGGAGAGAGAGCTACTGCTGCTGTCCCTGTGACGGAGACCATGAGGGAGTCTGAGGGAACGGGAGAGAGGGAGAGAGAAGGAGAGAGAAAGAGAGAGAGGAGTGTGTGAAAGTGAGTGAGGAACAACGCATAAATCTGGTGGGAGTGGGAGTCACTCACTCACTCAGACATTGTCCCACATCTGATGTTTGTATGTGTTTACCTGTCTGTAAGGGTATTTACCTGTCTTTGTTGGTCATAAAGAGTGTGTGTGTGTGTGTGTGTGTGTGTGTGTGTGTGTGTCTGTGTGTCTGTGTGTGTGGGTGTGTGTGTGTGTGTGTGTGTGTGTGTGTGTGTGTACCTGTCTGTGGGGGAGCTCCGTGGTTTCTGTCTCCAGGGTCGGAGGGGTAAACTTCCTGAAAAACATACTGAACACACAGATAGCACTGTAACATACTGAATACACAGACAGCACTGTAACATACTGAACACACAGATAGCACTGTAACATACTGAACACACAGACAGCACTGTAACATACTGAACACACAGATAGCACTGTAACATACTGAACACACAGACAGCACTGTAACATACTGAACACACAGACAGCACTGTAACATACTGAACACACAGATAGCACTGTAACATACTGAACACACAGACAGCACTGTAACATACTGAACACACAGACAGCACTGTAAGAGCAGAGTAGAAGATGTTTTGTTTCTGTCTTTACTGAATAATGTCTTTAATCAAAATGTAGAGAAAGCGTTTGCCACATGTTAAATGTAATATAATGCAATAAGAAGAACAGTAATTATTTCTAGACGCAGCTTCTTCTACAAGTGTCTCATCAACCAGTGAAGAGCAAACCCGTCTCATATCTCATGTAAGTGAACATACGTTCCTGGATTCATCAGTGTCACCATACAACAACAGTAAACTTTGTGCCACTTCACTACATATCAAGACTCATTCCTCAGAGAAACATAACCAACAGAATTCAGGCGGTACAAACTAACCTAAACTAATCTAAAGGGAACCACTGTTGTTCCTTTTGCATTTCAAAACGTTTTTTCTCTAGTTTGTTCACAATCGACACAACCCAGCAGCTCACCTGACTTTGTATCAGAGTCTACTGAGTACCTTTGGCTCTCCCCTCTCACAGCACTCCCTCCTCTGTCGTCCGGGTACGGCCCTTTCTTACCTGTCCAGGTAAAAGCAGGTAAAGCACCATGTGAGAGACGAATGATAATAGCAATGTTTGCGTAAACACACACACGTTCCACTCAGGAGAGTTAGCTGTCCCTGAGGAGAGTTGTTTGCCCAGTGTTGGGACTGAGATGAAGAGACTAGAGACACTAAATCCTTGATTACTAGTTCTCACTGGGGACCTAATCCTGCACTGCCTTTAGGTTTAAACCTTAATCCTATTGACCAATAGATTTACTGAAAGGAACAATGGACTTGGACTACGTCGGTGTGTTGTCAGAAACTAAAGATCAAATTCACCATTTAACCTGCTTTGGGGTTTACATGCCAGAATACAACCTAATCCAAAGAATCAGTCGGGATGAATGTTTTGGCAGCATGATGGTTTTCAACCCTCAATAGTGATCACATCTGACAACTAACAGCCAATAGTGGAGATAAGGACAGGATCAAACTAACAGGGTGAGAAGCCAGAAGGCTGTGGGTGAAAGTCTTTTTTCACTCTGAATTGAAAAGAAGTGACTCACTATTGGGTTTTGTGATGTAATATCTGTGTAATATATGTGTGTGTAATATCCTATTGAAGAAAGAAAAGGTGTTGGAGGTCAAATGTGTCATGGCGTGGTGAAAAGGTCGGGAATTGTGAAACCTCGCAATCGAGCCAAACAAGTCTTGTGAAAAAAGTTTGTTTCCTGAGGGTTAGCTGACAACCCCACTGACAGATGACAAGTAGATAATGACAGGTAGTGTAATGGGGGAGTGGTCAGGGTGGAGTTAACCAGCTATTGTTCCCACCCATTACCTACCTGTGAAAAGTGGCTGTGAATACTGTGAGGCAGAATTGTTCAGCTCGTTGATTTGGGGGGTATCAACATTCAAATATGCATGACTTCTTCAACTTGTTTCAGTGTATGACACATCATTTGAAAGCTTACAATCTACCCTTTCATTTCATAACAGAAAAATTACATTGCCCTACTTGGGGACCTTTCCATCAGACCCTTTCACAATGTGTTAAAAGGTGGTCCTTACCATGCAGCCTCTCTCTGATCATTTGGCTCCTCCCACTAAGAGGGATGACGCTTTCTGGCTGAGATCCGTGGTCCCCCTGGAAAACAATCTGCTGTTTACATGACATCATGAGTCTGTGAATGGTTCAAAGGTCCAAAGATAGATGGATGGATGGATGGATGGATGGATGGATGGATGGATGGATGGATGGATGGATGGATGGATGGATGGATGGATGGATGGATGGATGGATGGATGGATGGACAGACAGACGGACGGATGGACGGAGGACAGACAGACACTCACTCATGCATGCATGCACGCACTCACACACACACACACACACACACACACACACACAAGCACACAGACACACACACAAGCACGCATACGGACACACACACACACACACACACACACTCACACACACAAGCACACAAGCACACAGACACACACACAAGCATGCATACGGACACACACACACTCACACACACACACACACACACAGGCACACAGGCACACAGGCACACACACACACACACACACACACACACAAGCACACAAGCACACAGACACACACACAAGCACGCATTTGGACACACACACACACACACACACACAAACACACACACAGGTACACACACACACACCACACACACAGGCACACAGACATGCACACAGACACACACACACACACAGGCACACACACGCACACACAGGCACACGCACACACACACACACACACAGGTACACAGGCACACACACACATGCACACACACACACAGGTACACAGGCACACACACGCACACACACACACAGGTACACAGGCACACACACACACGCACACACACACACAGGTACACAGGCACACACACACACACACACACACAGAGACTCACTGAGTCACGGAGAACGTCCTCGACCAGTTGTCTGATGACTTTGTTTGGAGGTGGGAGCAGGGAGGCTTTCTGCTGAGACTCACAGGCCTCCAGGATGGAGTTGAGACTCACTCTGCGATGGGGCAGGTCCTCGCACATGCTCAGTAGGAGGCTGTTCACATTGTCACTCAACTGGACCGGCTGGGACAGAGAGGGGACCAGAATGACAGATTAGTACGATGGTGCTCAGAACAAAACACCACAAACACTGAAGGATAGGCTCTGTCTTAGATAGAGGACGTTTGGTGAAAAGGTAGTTACCTCTAGGTAAAGGCACCTAAAGGTAGCTATCTATCTACAGAAACAGGACATGTCACAGAGGTCCATATTTGGCCCTCTTGTCAATCATCTGGCTATCACTATTGGGTATCGCTATAAGAAATAAACTGTCTTAAGTGTTTGGTCTCCTGCAGAAAAGGCTTTGCAGTAAAAGGGCGACCCACCTGATTCTGAGGTAGATGGTAATCAACTGACCAGTAGAGCGTCATGCCCAGTGAATACACCAGCATCTGAGAAAGGAGATGTAGCAGAGAGACAAATACAGCTATGAAACAATATCAACAAGACACCAATCCCTCTGAAAAGACTCAAATAACACTTTACATCAACATATTACATGCCTACATATTGTGTCCCGGGTCCTGCATTGTTCATGTGGCCTACATAGGTGCAGCACTTCTAAGGCTGTATTTCCCTAGCGTGGGTGCCAGTCTGTTTGTGCTACAGGCAACTCCCTTGCCGTTGTCCTGCCATAAAGAATGCTGCATAAATCAGAAATAGACTGCAGTAACCTGGGATAGTATTTCCCTTACAGGTCCACTAGATGGCAGGCTTACGCTTCCATCTGGCCTTGCGGGAGCCTGTCAAGGTACATCTCTGATCAGTTTACCGTGGATATTATTCTAACCTTAGTAATAATTAGACGTTTCATATAAAACTGACCTTAGATCAGCATCCAGATGCAACTTCACCCTTAGCTAGGATGGGTTTTCAAGATTACGTGATGTTGATAGTGTTGCCCTTGTTGTATGTTTAGTTTTACAATGTTGAAGGGTTGGGGTGGAGTAAGCTGATCCTACATGTCGTTAACCTCATAGCATAATTGCCTAAGTCATATTCTGGCCAGAGTTAACTCTCTTAACTCTGCCTAACTCTACTGTCCTAACACTGCTGATTCACTGTGCATTATTGCCTATGCCATCAGCCTGTCAGAATGCTTGTTACATTCCAAAATCACTATCTGCCCAAGTCATCTCTTTGACATAGGCATTTTTAACACTACATACGAACATGGCTCGGCTGACCACAAGTGCAGCATGACTTCAGTAGCCCAGCCTACTGACCTTCTACCCTGAGCCCAGCCTACTGACCTACCCTGAGCCCAGACTACTGACCCAGGCTACTGACCTTCTACCCTGAGCCCAGCCTACTGACCTTCTACCCTGAGCCCAGCCTACTGACCCAGCCTACTGACCTTCTACCCTGAGCCCAGACTACTGACCCAGACTACTGACCTTCTACCCTGAGCCCAGCCTACTGACCTTCTACCCTGAGCCCAGCCTACTGACCTTCTACCCTGAGCCCAGCCTACTGACCTTCTACCCTGAGCCCAGCCTACTGACCTTCTACCCTGAGCCCAGCCTACTGACCTTCTACCCTGAGCCCAGCCTACTGACCTTCTACCCTGAGCCCAGGCTACTGACCTTCTACCCTGAGCCCAGCCTACTGACCTTCTACCCTGAGCCCAGACTACTGACCTTCTACCCTGAGCCCAGACTACTGACCTTCTACCCTGAGCCCAGCCTACTGACCTTCTACCCTGAGCCCAGCCTACTGGCCTTCTACCCTGAGCCCAGCCTACTGACCTTCTACCCTGAGCCCAGGCTACTGACCTTCTACCCTGAGCCCAGACTACTGACCTTCTACCCTGAGCCCAGCCTACTGACCTTCTACCCTGAGCCCAGACTACTGACCTTCTACCCTGAGCCCAGACTACTGACCCAGCCTACTGACCTTCTACCCTGAGCCCAGCCTACTGACCTACCCTGAGCCCAGACTACTGACCTTCTCCATAGCAGACTTGGATGAGCTGCAACGCCCCTGCAGCATCTCTGGAGCAGTGAAGGTGGACGCCTCCTCTGACACGTCACAGTTCTTAAACGCCAGTATGCCAGAGGCCGAGAGCAGCAGGGACGTGGGACTTATGATGTTATACATGCTGCTGTGACCTAGAAAGAAAGCAAACAGAAATAAGACACATAGAAGGTGTCTGAATAATGTGTCATTACATCACGTCTGTCAACAAACACGTCTTCGGAAAGAGAAAGGTGGATAGAAATACTTTTGACTAAATCAATTCAAATCTATACCTAAAGACCCATTATTTGATCACTGACATAAGGACCTTTTCTGTTTCATGATTGTAATGCTTATATTTTCATATAATGTGTAGGAGATATCCACCTGTGAAAAGCCCTTTTGGTTTCTTCACTACATTGGAATTGAGGAGACAACCACCATTCATCTACGTACAGTGGGATAACGGTGTCTGTTGGTTCTACCTTTGTAGGAGACGTCGACCAGAGACTCTGCAGTGCCGAGCAGCAGGGACCAGACCTCGTTCTCCAGCAGGGGTCCTGCCCGAGCCTCCAACACCTCCGCTAACGTCACAAACGTGCTGCTGCTCATCCTGCACACACCCCACACACACTCCTAGGCACAGAAATATATATCAGTCAATAGCATATCCCAAGCGTCAACGAGCACACACACACACATTTGACACAGACAGACAGACAGACACTCACTCACTCACTCACTCACTCACTCACTCACTCACTCGCTCACACACGTGCACACACACACACACACACACACACACACACACACACACAGCTACGGTCAGAGATGCATCTGTCCACTTACTTCCCACATATCAAACATTTGGTCTTGAGTGTTTAAGTTGGAGAGACTGGTCCTTCATTTGGCATCAACTCAGCCACATGTGTAATAAATCTCTTCCTGTATGTATGTACTCCAGTTGGAGTCTCCCTTTCTCCCAGCTCTCTCTCCTCTTACATCCCTCTTTCTGTCTTTCCTATTCCCCTCCTGAAGACAAGACAAGCTCATTTAAAGACATAGAGAGTCTGATTGGATTCCATAAGCCCCCCCCCCGTGCCTGGTTCTCTCCCCCCGCCCACCCCCCACCGCCTCCTCCACCACCACCACCACCACCACCACCACCACCACCCTTCGCCCCATAATAGGCTTTCACTGAGCCTGACAGATCTATCGAACTCCAACACTGCTGCTTTGAAGGGACAGTTTGAAGGGACGAGGAAAACATGTTTTTACGGTCTCAGTCAAACATAATTAGGACATTAGACATCCTATGACTACATCGCTCTCTTGTGACTGACCTATATCGTCACATCTTGTCCTGTTTCAGACCTAGTCATGTTACCAGTAAATTCACAGTTATTAGTCTGTTTAAATGCAGCATTTACACATCATCCTGGATCATTCTGCTGGCTGTTGTCTGCAACTAAACAGGGTTGCTTGGTACCTGGATGGGAGACCACCTGGGAAAATCACAATGCTACTGGAGGTGATGTTGGACTGGGGGCCCCCCAGGGCCAATTGAGGGTAACCCTAACCCCCTTCTGAGAAGATCTTAACAGTTAACACTTGAGTGTTGGTCTTTGCATATGTAGGCACTGGCTTTTACACCAATCCTTTAAATCTGAATGAGGGAGTGTACACTTCAAGGGAATGGGTAGGAGTACGGGTGTAACATCTATGGCCACCTAATCATAGACAATGTCAATTCTGCGTCATGATTATTATAATGTCATCACGATAAATTCAGATTCGAATGCTGCTGTCTTGGAGGATAGTCTGAATCTATGATTGATTCCATCCACTCACGGTCATTTTGTGAGGCAGAGAGCTCTCGTCTAGCCCACGCCACAGCTATTCCTAATCTGACATTCTCAGCACTTAGCTAAACGATTCCTAGAATGACTGTAGGTCACCAGTAAAGACACTAACCCTACAGTATGTAACTGTCTGCACTGGTAACTTAAATCCCATAAATCTTCTAGATTTACCTCCTCACAGTTGTTGAAGTGCTTGTCCTTGATTTGTGTGACACCTTTATCCAAAGTGACTTTTAGTACAGTAAGGCCCAATCCCATTTCTTATTTTTACCCCCACTCCTCGTTTTTGAGTGCCACTCGCTTTTCGGCTTGCCCCTCGGAACAGAGTTACAAGGGGTAGTGTAGTGGTGAAATCTTCCCCTAAGAAATGGGACAACCCTTCAAGACCCTGAAACGTCATCAGTATAGTATCATAGAAAAGCTTGGACGCTCGCGATTCGTTCACAATTCGTTCACACTTAATATGTTTCATGCTATCAACCGATCAAACAAGTCATCAAATAAAAAAGAACAATGCTTCATTACCGGGCCAGTTCATGACAGAATAATGGGGGTGATCTGTAGGCTAGCAACCCATGCTCCTACCCTGCCAATCTGCACTGATATTAGAGGAGCGGTAACAAGTGCAACAACTTCGCTGCTGGAAAAAACTCTAGCCCTATGTTGGATCTTTCTTAAGTTACTTGTTGGATAATAATCAATAATATACTTCTGAGTTTTAAGACGATTTATTTAAACAAAGTACAGTTTACAAAAATACAGCTGCTGCTGGTGGTCAGGAATGATGAGAGCTGGCTGTGGTCATCAGAAAAAGATGCTGGGATCAGAGAGAGAGAGTTGGTTTCATTTGTCCCCACCTTTATACCTTTTGGTATGCAAATATAACTTCAACAATGGCCCTATCATTTTTACTGTAGGGATGCTTGAAGTGTGAAAAGAAGGAGACCCTAAAATGATGTCACCCTGGCCTAATGTCATTCCAGGTTAAAGGTCAGGGCAGATTCATAGGAAGTCATCCTAAAATGCCCATATAAGGACAGCACTTCCTGAGGCAAAAACATATGGCTCTTGTTACAAGATGTCATAAAACACCCATTTGTCAGCAGACAAAGCCAAAATAGCCATAGCCAAAAAGCCTAACCCTAAGTAATACAGTCCATGCATGTGTGTGTTTAAGTAAAATATACTACACCTACCCCTCCATCCCAACAACAATCGGGACACCTTATCCCTACATGTGAACGCGCAAAACGGAGGAGTAGGGCTACGGTAAGTGGTAGGGGCAAGGGGTGAAATGGGATTGGGCCTAAGTGCGTATGGTCCCTGTGACCAACTGAGCCAACCAGGACCACATTAGCTCACTCATGGATTCCATTTGACCCTTGGCATGCTAATCTCCGATAGATAGAGAGAGTATTCCCTATGGAGTCAAAGCATGCTGTGTTTAACACCTTTTCATGCAACATCAATAACTACGTTAATACGTTTATACGGTATCTGATTAAATATCTGATTAAATCTGACCAAATTTGACCAAAATACCATGTCACACGTGATCTGTAAGAGAAGTAACCCATGCTGGATATCAGCTTTTGTAGATCAAAAAGTGCATCTGTACATCCAGTTAAGCGGTCGAAAGTATCATCATCACCTATTATGACAACCAAATTAAATAACTATCCATTTGTCGCTACATTGATAGGGGGGTGTACAAATGACAGACCCTGTGCTCTACTGCCCATGTCCATAAATAAGTGCCATGCCACATTGGCGTGTTTATTACGTGAACGTTATTTGACATACAAATATCCTGATGATGTTCAGTAACAAGCTGTACAGTACGACAGATCTAGTTTCACACCAAGTCAGCTTGCCTGGCCAAGAACCTGTGACCATTTAAAATATTTGAACCCACGCCCCAGTGGTCACAACAAGGCAAGTGTAACTGGTGGGGACTGAACCAGGGACCTTTCACATGGATGCCACATATACTGTTATAACAAGAGGACATTCTTGTGGTAGAAAGGTTATATCTGGGCTTGGAAGTCGAAGGCAGGCCTACCTCATCACAAGAGCGTGATTCCAAATCACTTCTGCTACACAAGCAAACTTCCTACCCAAATAGGACGTAGACCTTTTGGTAGAGGCCACAGAACATTGTCTTTAAAAACTGGTGAGATCTTGAGTGTATGTCTGAAAAACAATTGTCGTTCTGGATAATGTGAATACAATGAAAAGTGCTATGTATTTGAGGTGAACCCATGGGAATTACTCAGCAGCTATAGTTCTATCTCTCACAAAACCTGAAATTACTGCAAAACAACCCTCAGATTCATACACAACTCTCACATTAAATATAGAGCCACACACATGTACAGTATACCAACAACTACCAGTTGCAAATGCAATTATAGCTAATATACTAGGAATTGCATGTTGTTGTTATCGTTGTTGTTTTAAAACATGCCAGTATGAATGTCTGCGGGTATACTGTACAGAAGTCACAACACAATTCTTAGTTGTTGTTTTTCTTGCAAAAAAAAAAAAAGAAGTAACGTTTCCCTTTGACATTTCAATAGTAGTGTCAATAACGTATGTGTGAAAGTTTGTGGACATGGCAGAGGACATCTTACAAACAACAGAACATTTGAAGTAACTGAGATCATGCAAACACAGTGCCAAACTATCCAAGTAGGCAATTTCTTGTTTTACATGTAGGGGCTATTTGAAAAGAAAGGACATTGGACACGTTATGCTTTCATGGGCCAGATTGTTTACCTGGTAGCATGTGTGAAGAATCCAGTAGTCGTTAATAGGGTCTCCAGCAAGGCTGAAATAATATAATCCTCATGATCATTGCATGTTGTTTGTTTTGGCGTCCTCTCGGTAACTAAGAGCTACCACTCCAATAGGCAATAATGCATGACTGCCACTATGTACACTAGTGTCACACTCTGCCGCGATCCGTAGCAGTCTCATTCATTTCCTCCATAGCCAATGAATGAGTAGACTGTCGGCATTCTGTGTTTCGAAACTTTTTCGGTAAATGAGCACTATGTTTAGCCTTCCCGTCCCTAATAACTCAATTGGATTACAGACGCGCAGTTAAGCATCAGGTCAGAGGCGCGAACCAACCGCTCTCTGATCAAAGCAGCTACTGATTTGCATAATCCGTCTGTCCGGTTACGGGTGTCGGACCCGTTCTAGCACGGTACCCTTTAACCGCGAGAGCCTATTGTAATTCGTGACGTTAGAATTATAAGGTTCTATCTCCATTTTTGTCAAAATTGAGTTTTTTTACATAATCTGATCCATTAGGTGTTTATTAATGCCTGTGTGGTGTTATTTTTTTAAATGTTGATTTTTTTGAGTTAGTAATTCATAAAATAGAAAGGTTCCATCTCACAGAACATAATGGAATGTAAAAGCTTTGACGCTCAATATCTCTGAACTGCCCTAGACGGAGATAGAACCTTATAATTCTAAGCTCACGTATTGCAATTAACTACCATAATGATTATAACGCTTCGGCTATCTATGGGCTCTGATCAACCAAGGGGTAAGACTAGACAATAGCATTCTTGCATTGCTAGAAAAAAATATATCCAAGATGTCATAACTGTCTGTACATAATACATATCCTAATATCCTATCACTATTGCGTATGTAACTTGTGTAAACCTCGCTCTTCTTCACCTCTGACATTTCAATTACAAACCTGTTCCCAACATATCAATCAATCACTTTATTTATTGCCCCCAGAAGGTGAATTCAAGTTCAAGTGTATTTGTCGTTACATCACATATGAGTCCCCATAGCAGCAAGGTACAAAATCAACAATAATGGGGGGGAAAACGTTCCACTATTCCGATTACAGTCACCAAGGCAAGGCGCGCTGCAAACGCTATGGTGATTAGATCTGAATGGAGCTGGACATATCCCCGTTGAAGTCCAACAGAAGAGCCGCTCCAGTACTGCAACGTAGGTGCGTTGAGTGAAGAGCCTGTCGAGCACAAACGCTGTCTGTGCAGCGCAAACCACGGTTATTAATCCATATCCATATCTACATATCCATATGCAACCGATGTGTTTATTTAATTTATATTTCTCCAAGAATCCTTTTTGCTTTTTACTAATGTTTTATTGTTGGTATTCATGTATGTATCGTTTCTGTGTATTATTTATTTTGGGAGCTTTTAATTTATTAAGTTGTGACCTTTGACACCTTTACTTTCATTTCCTGTTCCGTTATGCTTCGCGGTAATTTGGCAATGAGCCATGATGAGGAGAGGTAAGCATTGACAAAGCTCCCGTGAGCTAGCATGTTAAAACTCGGTTAAAACTCGGTTAAAACAGGGTATAAACATAGGACAAAGTTACATGCCTGTTGTACAAGTTATCTATGCTTTTGGTTAGTATTATAATGTGCATTTCACAGCGAGGATGTTTTTTTGTTGAACTTTACAACAATGTGCTAGTTCAGCTTAAGCTAGCCAGTTAGCCATGTGCGCACGAGTGGTCTCTCACACAATCGCTGCTGTTCATTTCTTCTTGAAGGTGTGTCGTGAGAGCCAGTGTATGCCAGGGCTGGACTGGGACAAAAATTAGGCCATGGCATTTTTGGCCCAGACAGGCCCACCCCAATCGGTCGGACCACACCCACCAGCACAAAAATACTTGCCTTATACAGACCCGTCACCAGGGCCCAGTCTTAGGGTGGGCCAATGAACTGCATGGGGGGGCACAATTATTATTAACTATTTTATATAATCCGATATGCTATGGTATTCGTCATGCAACACTGACATGCATAGTAGGTTGCAGAGGCTAAATTGGACACGTAGCCTACCGATGAAGACTAGACCTAAAATTATCAGAATGCAGCAAATAACATAACAATAAACACAGGCGAAGCTGGTTTATTACAAGGCCTTGTCGACCCGAGTAGGCCTAAGCTAAAATTATTTGAATGCAAGTTACTTTATAGCGTGGAGAGGCCAAGTTGTGCATTACAATGCGCACAGGTCAATAATTGGCACCAACCCGGCACACTTACAAGAACAAGAATTAAATAAATGCCAGGGATAGCCTACGTAACTAAAATTAGGAGACTGGCACGCAATCAGTGCACTTCCAAAAGGGATACAGTATGACCGACCGATCGTGTGATCATCACATTAAAACCACCCATCTACAGCAAATAGGATCAGCCAGATCCTCATCATTGAACACGTTATACACAAAGCACATTAAATATAGCATAACCGTGCAAACAGCTCATCTCTCCAGTTGAAAAAGCTGTCGAGAATACAACTAGCAAAACATCACCACGGCGTGTGCTCACACGGACACACACACACACACACCCGGCTCAGAAAAGAAGGAGGCGGCGTTTTTCAGTGCTGAATCTCCTCATCAGTAAGTCCTTCCACTCATCCTTGAACTTGTGGGTGAGGTCCTTTTCGAAGGCAAGCTGAATCAGTTGAGCCTTGCGCTTGTGCAACATGCTGCGCCGATGCTCAGAGAAAAAATTTTTAAGTGTTGAAAAATAGTTTTCACAAGTCGCGGTAGACGCTCCCAAAGTTAGGGCGAGTGTATAAGCTTGGATGACAGTTGGCATGGCCTGGAGTGCTGAGTGGAATGTATACTGAGAATATTGGCTATTGTCCATTGTCCATCTTTGGGGGGAAACGAGGTGTCCTCCATCTTCTTTACCAGGAACCCACCACGAGCCACAGCATATTCAGATTCAACCACTTCAGTTCGAGCTAATCTTAGGAGAGGAGTGACCTTCGATGGATCCATGAAATCCTCGGCCTCTGGGTTTAAAGCAGCCAGCGCACCAATGAGCTTGCAGCTGCGCTCTCCAAAACGCGCATCCATCTCTCCTTGCACAGCATCAATAACACTGTAAAACACTCTCAGGAACTCTGTCTTTTCGCCAGTGTCCCTCTGTGACTGTCCAACCGTTCCTTCAACTACAAATGCACCAAAGCTCTTGTTAATTGTGCGTCTTCTCTTAGTTGGACAGCTGGGACCAGCCTCGTCAGTGGCTGAGGCTGGAGGAGAGCAGAGGTCCCAGAGCGCAGTAAACTCATCCTCTGTGCGCAGTGATTTTATGCATTCAGATGCACTGTTCACAATAGTAACCGCAGTGAACAGGTCCATGTTCTCGCTTTGTAGCAGTCTGTTTGGTGGCTCGAAAAGTAACAAAACTTTCATCGGGGGGCTAGCAAGGCTAGTAGTAGCCCTAGCCCTAACAGTTGGGCTAGTAGGACTTACCTCACTAGTGGTAGCCGTCGGGGTGCTTGTGTCAGGCTGCCCACAGTCGCTAATGCTGGTGCTACGTATGTCCATCGGGGTTGGGTGCAGCTGCACCTTTCGAGGATTTACCGGTAATCCACTTTCTTATATCCATCTTTATTCAAAAAGCTTTATCCATCAAAAAGCGCAGATTTCACTCAACTGCTCAGTGCTCGCCTCACACAACTGAAATGGCGGGAGCAGCAGCGTGCGTAACGTGCAACTTTCAACTTTCAACTTTCAAATGATTGGTTGTCACTAGAATCCCGTCCAACAAAATGAAAAACACACTATTGTTTCTCAATTTTAATGTATTCATTTAACATAAATCTTTTTTTTTTTTTTTTTTTTTTTAAATATCTGGCTGCCAGTTGGGGGGGCACCAGCACGTCTGTGGGGGGGCCTGGCCCCCTGAGGCCCGCCCATAGTGACGGGCCTGGCCTTATATACTCGTCTTATATCAGTGGCGGGCGGTGCATTTCACACCTAGGCCTTCAGTGATGTCCGACACAGTCCTACCTGAATTATTCTACCTCTTAATACCATCATTATGACGCCATGGCTCTAGAAACTAGACAGAAACACAGTATAACCGGGCGTTGCATCACCTTAACATAATCAGACAAGTACAACAGAGTTATATTAATATTTCCGAAGCATTTTTAATCAATAAATCCGCATTTACAATGAAGAGTGTTAAACTAACATCTTTAAGATCGCTTCGCTTGGATACTGTCAAAACTTTTAAATAAAAGGCACTTTTATCGTCAAGAAACGTGACAAAACAATTCAACAAGTCTCCTTGAGTACTTTTACTGCACAGCTGATTCACGTGCGCCACCCACGTAATCTCCACATCTCTTGCAACCTGCAACAGACGCATCAAACATTTATTTTATAAGCCTATATTTGTCATTTTAATTACCTATATATGAATTCGTTAATATTGAAACGAAAATAAAATGAATTTTAATTACCTATATATTAATTCGTTAATATTGAAATGAAAATAAAATGAAATAACGAAATAAAATGACAAAAATATATACAAATAAAATAAAAATAAAATGCTTTGTACTCACCAAAACAACTTCATTTGAAAACAAAATCCATCCTCCTTTCTTTCCTCAGGAATACTTCAATTACTCTGTTGTAGAGTTTATCTGTACGCTTAAGCTCCATCAATAAGTGCTTTTCAATTGACATGGAAGCTAATGCTGAAAGCCGAGTCTGTCCAGTAGCATTGGATAGACAACTCAAGTTTGCAAAACCAGTGTGGCTCCAAACACCCGATCGATCTGTTGCAAATAGCAGGCATTGCCAGCAGTACAATTTGCAGTGCCTTTCGGAGCCTGTGAGCCAGGGGTACCGCTCGTAGTTAGCGATCTGAAAGTGCCGGACAAACCCTTTTCCCCGCTGAGATAGGCTCGCTAGCGTCGGGGTTGGCCGTTCTCTGATAATGTCTATCTTTTCCTGGAAAGTTCTTCTAGAAAATGGCGTTGTTTTAAGATCTGCCACCACATCTGCCTCTTCTCCCCCTTCAGCCATTGTAGCTGATTGTAGACGGTATAAAGATACGCAAATTACCTTGCTACGCATCTCAATAGTGCGTATCCAATCAAAAGACGTGCTGGGTGCTGACATCAGATTGAGCCTTACAGCAGGCGCCGTTGTTGATTTTGCTCGCCTACTCTAAATCTACGTAGGTTTCCATTAGGTACGCCACAGGTGTTCTCGTCCAACGTTAAGTTACAGGTCGCATTCGCGGCACCGTCTGTTGTGCAGGCGGGCAGATTTGGGAGCCCCCTAGCAACACATTTTGATTGGATAAAAGCTCTAACATAAAGGCCAGCCCTCCAAATCTCAATTGGAGACTGGAAGCAGCGCAACCAAGAGGAAAGCTATGAAATGAAGAGAATAGACTATGGGGAATCATTAATACATATTTGTGGAAAAAATATATTAAAATAAAATGTATATTCTGATGATGTTTAGGCCAGCAGAGAAGGCCTTGCTGGCCCTGACGGCACACCACTGTCTTATATACTGTGCTGTACAGTCATATGACAAACTGTAGTATTCCCCCAAACCACTACAAAGACGACTACATACAGTAAGCAATGGTACCAGTGCAAGTAGACCAGTGTACTCAGTGATCAGATTCCAGAGCGAATTTACGAACGCAGCCTTGTTGTTCTAGATTTTTTTTTCCATTATCAACCTATCATTGCGCTTTAGAGTAAAACAAAGCACGCAACTGTCGCGTCTATCTTTTCATGGCAACTCTACATTGTGATTTACAAGGGATATTAACTAATATTAAGTAATATTATTACTTGGTTACATTTTGCAATTGATCCGCGGTACACATGCGTGCCGAACCGTGGGGGGCGATCCGTTACACCCCTACACAGCTACCTATATTTTCCTTACCGGGTCAACGGTTACAGGCTGACTCGGCCCCGCTTCTTCTGTATCCTCTCTATCCTCTGTATCTGTACCCTGCTCCCGCTCCTCCCTGCCAGCCTCCTCTTCAACCTGTTGCTGTTGCTGCTGTGGTAAACTTGAGGGTGCAGCAAACATGTCCCTAATGTTTACACATTTGGCAGCATCTGCCTCGAGTTTCTTCTTGTTTTTCTCCCTAAGTTTTTCCCAGCCTCCCTTCCGTTTTAGTGTGCTTTTGCGCTCCATCTCTCTCAGTATCTATCTAGTAACTATCCAGGCTAACTAAATTTATTTTGCCGGCCGGCTCGGCCCAAAACTTCTGCGAAACTGAGATGGAGGTCTGGTGCTGCGTGCGTGCGTGACCCCTGACCCCCCCCCCCCCCCTTCTCTCTGTAGATTGGGCCAGCCCAGTGTCTGTATAAAAAAAACCGACCAATGGGCCGCTGTCCCAGATGTATGGGCCGTTCAATGGCAGCTTTCGATTTATGGGCCGTTCGATGGTAGCTTTCGGCCGGGCCGGCTGGTAAAAAAAAAAAAGTTTTTTTTTTTTTTTTTTTTTTTTGCCGGTCGGCTCGGCCCAAAACTACCGCGGCCCACCGGGCAAATGCCCGGTATGCCAGATGGCCAGTCCAGCCCTGGTGTATGCTGTGAATGCTCATTCTATTTCTGTGTGCAACAGGTATGTGTGCTCTTGGTCATTGTATGTTTAATTCCTTTTTATTTGTATGTAGCCTATGTGATGTTTCTGATTTTAGTCACATGTTCATTTTCTTGCTTGTGAAATATTGCCGCTGGGGGGAGAGGGGTAGATTCTGTATTGTAACTACTGTGTGACCACAGCTTATTGTACTGTAACTACTGTGTGACCACATCTTATTGTACTGTAACTATTTTACAATAGTAATTTTTGTTTTATTGTTTGGGATAATTATAATTCTCTGGAGACGGCAATGAGCCATGATGAGGAGAGGTGTGTCGTGAGAGCCAGTGTATGCTGTGAATGCTCATTCTATTTCTGTGTGCAACAGGTGTGTGTATGCAACAGAATAAACCCCTCTACTGTCCGGCAAGAAGTTGTCCGTCTCAATTGTTAACACAACGCAGAGATCCAGTGTGTCAGCCTACACCGGCTACAGTGGTGCCGTGACCCGGATTGGTCACTTCCACTGTCATCAATGTGGACAACAAGGAGCTGGAGGCTGTCCTAGGTGACTTCAAGTTTGTGTCGGCAACCTACCGTCTCTTCAAGATCCCCAAAGGCACTTCAAAAGAGCCTCTTGTGGTTTACAACGGCAACATCACTGGCTCAGAGAAGAGCCTGGAGTTTGACTGTCAGTACACCTTCAAGGTGGATGAGGTGGTTCAGGTGGATGAGGACGTGGTCAACATCCTGTCCCATACCAGGTTCGCTGAGGAATTCACTTTCCAACCACCAGGAGCAGGTGCTGGATGTGGTGTCAAACCCAAGATCATTCTCATTCCTCCAACGGATTTCGAGTCAACAGTCATGTTACGCCGTAGTCCTCGCTTGATTGGGTACTATAACCAGACAGACGAAGACGGTGGTTCAGGTGGATGAGGACGTGGTCAACATCCTGTCCCATACCAGGTTCGCTGAGGAATTCACTTTCCAACCACCAGGAGCAGGTGCTGGATGTGGTGTCAAACCCAAGATCATTCTCATTCCTCCAACGGATTTCGAGTCAACACAGTCATGTTACGCCGTAGTCCTCGCTTGATTGGGTACTATACGCAGACAGACGAAGACGGTGGTTCAGGTGGATGAGGACGTGGTCAACATCCTGTCCCATACCAGGTTCGCTGAGGAATTCACTTTCCAACCACCAGGAGCAGGTGCTGGATGTGGTGTCAAACCCAAGATCATTCTCATTCCTCCAACGGATTTCGAGTCAACAGTCATGTTACGCCGTAGTCCTCGCTTGATTGGGTACTATAACCAGACAGACGAAGACGGTGGTTCAGGTGGATGAGGACGTGGTCAACATCCTGTCCCATACCAGGTTCGCTGAGGAATTCACTTTCCAACCACCAGGAGCAGGTGCTGGATGTGGTGTCAAACCCAAGATTATTCTCATTCCTCCAACGGATTTCGAGTCAACACAGTCATGTTACGCCGTAGTCCTCGCTTGATTGGGTACTATAACCAGACAGACAAAGACGGTGACGGCAGCGTGCTCTCTTACAAAGAGAGCCCTCTGAGATACAAAGAGACACAGAGGAAGAAGAGACAGGCAGTGGCCCCCTCCAGTATGACCCCAGCACCTGCTACTGTTCTGGCCGCTAATCCTGGACAGGGCGTTACACTTTCAGGCTTTCCAGACACGACTGACCCAGCCTTAAAGAGCCCTGTATTCCCCTTCATGTTATACATGATGTTTATGTGCTTTTTTAGTCTGTGTCTTAAGTCGATATGCTAGGAGTTTTAAAGACTTAGGTCCTCCATCGTAATATTTCTGTTTGGTATATGTCATTAATTTCTCCACTTCCTCTGTATGAATTTTATCCAACTCCTTATACTTATTTTTTAATTCATTTTTTACTATTATTTCATTTGTATTTTTTTATTTGTCTTCCAAGTGTTGTATTTGTTGTTCAAGTATTTTCTGTTTTTGTTGCGTTTGTCTTTTCTTCCATGCACAATATGATATTATCTGTCCTCGTAGTACCGCTTTAAGGCCCTCCCATATAATAGTATAATGTTATTAAAGAGCTCTGTATTCTCCTTCATGTTATACATGATGTTTATGCTATTAAAGAGCCCTGTTTTCCCCTTCACGTTATACATGATGTTTATGTTATTAAAGAGCCCTGTTTTCCCCTTCATGTTATACATGATGTTTATGTTATTAAAGAGCCCTGTATTCCCCTTCACGTTATACATGATGTTTATGTTATTAAAGAGCCCTGTATTCTCCTTCATGTTATACATGATGTTTATGTTATTAAAGAGCCCTGTATTCCCCTTCACGTTATACATGATGTTTATGCTATTAAAGAGCCCTGTATTCTCCTTCATGTTATACATGATGTTTATGCTATTAAAGAGCCCTGTATTCCCCTTCACGTTATACATGATGTTTATGCTATTAAATACTCTGATAACACATATCGCTCAGCGGGTGGGACAGACCATTAGAGACCAGTTAAGGGGGGAATGTGAAGATAGAGATGGTGGGGCCATACAAGCTCAGAGCAAGTAGTTAGGACGCGGGCAGGTAGAGTCAGTAGAAAGGTCAATCGATTCATAGAATCCATGGTTCAGAAGCCCTTTGATTTTAAATGTTTGGCAAGTTCGTTAGGCAGATAGTCTCAATCACTCCTCACGCTCTTTTAGAGGGACAAGTATTCTTTTATTTTTACCTGTGAATTTGTAGACATGTAAATGATATAGAGACATCGGTACAGGGTTAAGTTTCTGTATTATACCTTGTGTTTGAATCTAGCAGGGAGTTGTATGGTGTAAAAGGCATCATATTGATCTAAGAGGGACTAGGTTTGATCACCCTTATGTTTTCTCTGAACCTATGTAATTAGGTGGCTTATATAGTCGATGGTGAAGCTTGGAGCTTTCAAGTGAACCCTGCTTGGCTTTCAGTTGTAGTGTTGGATGTTTCAGTGTTTTCGCAGGTCAATTCGGACATAAGGTCAGGATTTTGGTGATTTATAGGAGGGGTGGATGTAACCGATGTGTTTATTTAATTTATATTTCTCCAAGAATCCTTTTTGCTTTTTACTAATGTTTTATTGTTGGTATTCATGTATGTATCGTTTCTGTGTATTATTTATTTTGGGAGCTTTTAATTTATTAAGTTGTGACCTTTGACACCTTTACTTTCATTTCCTATTCCGTTATGCTTCGCGGTAATTCTCTTCAGACGGCAATGAGCCATGATGAGGAGAGGTAAGCATTGACAGAGCTCCCGTGAGCTAGCATGTTAAAACTCGGTTAAAACAGGGTATAAACATAGGACAAAGTTACATGCCTGTTGTACAAGTTATCTATGCTTTTGGTTAGTATTATAATGTGCATTTCACAGCGAGGATGTTTTTTTGTTGAACTTTACAACAATGTGCTAGTTCAGCTTAAGCTAGCCAGTTAGCCATGTGCGCACGAGTGGTCTCTCACACAATCGCTGCTGTTCATTTCTGTCGTGTATTCTTATTGGTTATGAATCAAACAACAGCTAGTGAGTTTAAGATGATTTAATCCGAGTTACAAACAGATTTATACATACACGTGTTTAAGCTGGGGCCTGGTGACAAAAAGAGGCCGCTTCCTCCCTTCCTCGCTGGTTTTCCCTAGTTTCCTAGATCCCTGCCCTCTTATGCAAATACAGTCACAGGTCATAGCCTATCACCTTATCCAGATGGCCATGAGGGCCGTCCCCTGTGATGTCACCACGGCCCCAAGTCCGAGGGGCTGGTCAGATTACAAGAACCATTGCACAACACTAGAAAATAGGATATATATAGTAGAAAATATACGACACATCCCCCCTCGGACCACCCAGAGGGTGTTCCGAAACTAAACGACCACAAAACAAAAACAAAAACACAAAACCCCACATAAAAAAAATAAAAAAATAATTTTTTTTTTTAAAGAAACAACAACAAACAGAAAAACTACACCAACACACAACACAAGAAGCACAATAACACAGACCAACCCAGGACCAGTATTAGGAACCAAAGATATCATAAACAAAAAATAGAAAACAACCAATAATAAAAAGAATTTTGAAAATAACAATCACAATTAAACTAAACACAGTTCATCATGCACAAATCAATACAAAAACTTCCAACGACCGATGTTTTCTTTGTCCTTGAAGCGTCAGGGTCAGAGGTTACTAGCACTTGTACCCAGTTGGAGAACAGCCTTTACCGCTGTCTCAGATTGATAACACTTTCATAGTCAGCAGCTTCCATTTTCGTTGCGCTAGGAACAGAACCTCTTTCCTATCTTTGCATAACCACCACATCACTTCTCAACTGACATCAATCACACAAATACACAAACAATACACAAATAATGACATTCAGTTATCATAACCCATAATTCTCCAACAGTAAGCATAGGACAAAGGGAATGCATTAATGCATAGATCTTCACCTCAGGTGAGGACTAGTCTTCTGAAAAGTTCATTAACGTGGACTGAGTGACTGATTTTCCAAAAACAGTCAATGAGGCCCTGCCTCCTAAGAAAGTCAAAAATCATGTCTGCTATAATAGGTGCGCCTATCTTAGCAAAGTAAGTTTCCCATGCCCCTAAGACCGTTTCCAGCCATGCTATCATCTGCTGTCCATTCCCGTCGTTCCCTTTGATCTGCTGCTTCACTACCCTATTCATAGTCTTTAATCTTTTCCTAACTGGTCGTCGTCCGTCAGTGTCATTGAGGTTCGGGCAGCCGCCTGGTCCCCTCCCACGCTGATCAAGGTCTGGGGAGTCGCCCTCAGCATCATCTGAAGCATGGTGCAGGCACTCGCCAGCATCCCCAGTAGCACAGGTGTCCAGGCTTTGGACACTCCCAGGCTGGACCTCCAGACTGTCAGCACTCTCTGCTTCGTTGGTTTCTGGTTCATTGGCATCTGGACAGCTTTCCACTGTCCCCTCGGTTTCAGGCACTGCCGGTAATGTCACTGGCTGTAACACTGGCATTGCCACTGGCTCTGGCAACACCACAGCATCTCGTCGTAGCTCCTCCTTCTCAGGTTCTCTGGGGACCTCGGCACCTGTTGGCACAACATCCTGCCTACTCTGTACATCCACCCCCCTGTCCACCACCCGTGGCCCTATTGGGGTAGGGATATGCCCAGACACCACTGGTGTACCCACTCTGATGTTGTTTCTCCAGCAGACCCCACATTGACCCAAAGCATGGTCAATCTGTTCCATCAAATATGGACTCCAAAACCCATATTCCTTGGTGATTTTGCGTCTTACCTCCCCCCTAGCCACATGTGCTAATCCATGAGCTTCCCGTATTAACATGCCTATTAAATCTGAGGGTGCTACAACCAACCCCTCATGATTCCTCCATAGACCTGTGTCATCCTGACTTGCCCCCCTTGCTAGCCAAACGTTCTTGTCTAACATAGTTGCTCTACTCTGTAACATCAATAAATCCTCAAGTGTGACCATGCCCTGTAATTGCTTTTCATGTGTGACCAGAAGACCTTTACCTGCCTTGTCTGCTCCTGTAATGGCTTTGGCTGCATCTTCTGCAGCCCTGTTACCTTGTGTGACATGTGATGAGTCAGACCTGTGTGTGGCACACTTCACTATAGCTAATTCCTTTGGCTTCATCATGGCTTGTAACAGCTTCATGATCTGTGCGTGATGCTGTATAGGCGTACCATCAGTTCTCTTAAAACCCCGCCCCCTCCATACAGCTCCATTAAAATGACAAACATTATGTGCATAGGCAGAGTCGGTGTACACTGTCACTCTCCGTCCGGTTCCCAAGTTGCATGCTTCCGTGAGGGCAATCAATTCAGCCAACTGAGCCGAGCAAGGCTGAGGAACTGCCTCAGCCTGTTCTACAATAAACTTTGAATTCTGTGCTTTAACTAAGGAATACCCAGCGCACAACGTTTCTCCTACCCCGTAACAAGACCCATCAACCCAATATTCTATATCAGCTCCCTTTAAAGGCAAAGCTTGTAGGTCTGTTCTATGCTTAATCACTCTGGCTGTCGATGGAATCTGAACACCGGATGGCACCGTCACCTGACAGCCGTCAGGTGTGCATTTTACTGTACAGTTCAATTGGCATAGAGCATCTCTCCCTAGCAGCCCTGTTGGCGTGTGTTCTGACACAAGTGTTGACAGAGTTGCTCTCTGTCCCTTGTACTCTAAGTCTACAAGCTCAGTTGTAGGAATCAGCTGTTTAATTCCCTCAAATCCGATTGTCTTCACATATTCTCTAGACATAGGGAGGTGTGTGGCGCCTTCAGGCTTCTTTGTCACCACCAGCTGGCACCTCCCACTCGGATCTTCCGGGCACCCCTATAGGCCAGCTGCTGGGCCTCCGTAAGGGTTCATCACTCCTGGAGCAGGTGTAGTAGGGGGCCAATATCCTCCTCCTTGGCTCCCCCCTGCGCCCCCCTGGGGCCTGTTGCAGCAGGCACAGGCTAGATGTCCATTCTGGTCGCATTGGCATGGTTCTAGCATCTCCTTCCCTGCTGCTGTCCATCCCCCTGGTGGTGGTCCTTGGCCAGGCTGTGTGTACATCTGGTATGGAACCGCTTGCACCCCTGGTGGCCCTTGTGGGTATGGATACCCCCCTTGTGGCCCCTGTGGGTAGGACTGGTAAGTAGCAGGATACCCCCCTTGTGGCCCCTGTGAGTAGGACTGGTAAGTAGCAGTCTGCACTCCAGGTGGCTGTTGCTGTGGGGCTAAAGCCTGCACTCCCTCTATGTTCCTCTCGCTTTCAGTCAATTGCAAATGAGTCAATATTCTGAGGGATTCTTCGTCTCGTGCCTTCTGTATCTGAATGTTCTTTCGATATAACTCAACTTGATGAGCTACGTGGTCTATATAAACAGCTTTGTTCATGTGTCGTAGCCCCACCACTTCTGCTAGCTTATCCTTAACTGGGGTAGGAAGCCCTTCTTGTATTTTTTCCCTGATTATGGATTTTTCTAAGGGGTTATCTTCAGCGTCTTTCCCTGTCACACTTCTCCATTGAGCGTGCACACGGGCAACATAACCCCTGGGATTCTCATCCCCCCCCAGTGGCTTCACAATGATATTGTCTGGGTGAATGTGAGTAGGGTAGGTCTCTCTGATTGCTTTCCACAGCCTGCCTCTGTTTGCTGCGAAGAGCTCTGGATCATAAACTGATGTATTGATATATCTATGAAGTCCTGCCTTCATCAATATTTCCTGCATTGTATCCAATCCTGCAATAAAAGCTAAGAGTCTTTTCAGGTCTCCCATCGCGGCCTGCGTTCCTGTCAGTATCACGTCGACCTCTCGCGTCCACGAATGTCCTCCCTCTTGAAGAACTGGGAGTTTCTCGATCACTTCAGACAAATCTGTATGATGCCACGGATGATATTCCATCTTGTTACCCCGAATCAGCACTGGACAGTTCTTTAATGTATTTGATGACATTCGGTGACAATCTCCCTCTTTCTCCGGGCGTCTTCTCCCACCTTTCCTTTCGGCTGTGGCTATCATCTTCCTGACCTGCGCGTTGTAGCCTCCATCTGCATTGTCGTCATCACTTGAGTCTGCACTGCCATCTTCGCTGTCATCTTCCTCGTCACTCCTGTCGTCCCCTTTTCCCCTTGGCTCCTTCTTCTTCTTCTGGGAATGATCCTCCAGTGCCTTAGCATATGGAGGGGGACTGGGGGCAGGACACAGGTCTGGGGATGAAATGTTCAGTTTCTGTTCCAGTGTTCTGGCCAATTCTTTTTTCTTTTCCGGTTCCATCTGAGCTATTTTCTGTCCCTCTACCTTAAATAGATCTAAAATAGCTAACTCTAACTTGCGTTTCTCTGATCTAATCTTTCCTCTTTGATGTGCTTTGTGCCCATTGATAAGTATCTCCAATGTTGCAATTAATTGTAAATTAAGGCTGCCCTCTTTCGGCCACGGCTGTTCAATGTATGCCCAACGGCTATTCCATTTCGTAGACATTTTGCTAATTTCCCTAACAAGAGGATTCATTTTTTCCACTACAGCCATAGGGGATAACGTAGCCAACATTCCACGATGTTCACTAATATCTTTTAACAGCTTCGTGGAATTCGACCCCATTCTACTTTGCTCAATATGCTGACAATATTCTATATTAGATAAGGTGTACGCTTCTTACAACCCACCTTATTTTGTCTTGTTTGCTAAACAAATGCTAGTCCAATATAACTGTATTAACCATCCCCACAAAAACCCTGCAACTTCAGAATAACAGACTTGCCTCTTGTGTATGTCAGTGCAGTATTAACTTAAATCTAATAGCTGTGTAAGTACTTTATACTTAAATGTGTTTCCTAATTGTTTATGAATATGTGTCACTTGATTACTCATTCAATACTAATTACAGTTCTGGTCAACACAATTATTAAATCACAAAAGCTGGTCACACCTAAGTATTCACCGATCCACAAAAACCCTTTTACTGCTCAACTATCAAATATGTACTATTCTGCTATTCCTTAATCAAACACTGTGGAAATGACCTAACTAAAATAAAATATGTAAATTACAAATATTAATTACAACCTGTAAATAAATCAACTGTTAAATGAAAGGAATGAATGATTAGTTATTAATTACAACCTGTTAAAGAAATCGACTTGTTAAGTGAAAGGAATGAATGATTAGTTAGAATTATTCATTGACACTTCATTGATGTAAACCTGCGAAGTCATTCAGCTATTATCGAAAAAAGAAATGATTATTATTAGATTATCACAAAACAATTGATCAAAGTTCTGTGAAACAGAAAATGAAATGATCTGAATAATTAATTCAATCAATTAGTAATTAATTAAATTAATATAAGTAATGTAATACATTACAATCATTTATAACCATCTATTTATTAATGTATCGGACTGTTTCATAGACCTCAGCTGTATCTCCCTGAGGATTTAGTGTTTTAAAATGTCTTGTCGTATTTCGTCCAGCAGGCGGCGCCAAACAACCGATTTGCGTATCGATTGCGCATGCGCCAGCGCCTCCGTGTAAAAATGGAGTAGGGGAAGGAGGGGCTAGTCTTTGTCCTTCTGGGGGAAAAACCCGCTGTGGACTCCCAGATCAATCTTTACAATATAACATTGCTTTTCCACAATAATGCCATCTTCCACGACACAACAACTTCACGACTATCTTTCAATCCAGTTAAACTATTATTTATCTCATTCAAATATTCTACGTTCACGTTTCCCTCATAAAGATGGCCTCTGTGTGTGTCCTTTCTCAAGGACAAAGAAAAATGGCGTCTAAGAATAGATTCTCTGACAGAACACTGCAAATGGCCGCTTACACAATGGCGTCGTTTCAAACAGACCCTTAACACAATTCTACACACACACTCACGATATTCCGTAATACCGCTATTAGTTACACAACTAATATCTTAACATAAAAAAGCGAATTACCAAATTCAGCCCTATATCACCAATATACCAATCTAATCGTATATTTACAAAAACGGACCTCAAAATCCGGCTCTCACCAACCCCAGCTTAAAGACTATGAAAGATGTGTTTCTATTCCAACAAGATTACCGTTACACAGATTCTTTTGACTATAACTTATCTGAGATTTACAGTCTATTTTAAACACACCAATCGACTAGAGAGCGATCTCTGTAGAAACCTACCTTCTTCGTCAGATTGAAGAGTTTGCAAAATACTGTAAATTAAGCTATATTATCTCCGTTACTTGCTCGCCATCATTGTCGTGTATTCTTATTGGTTATGAATCAAACAACAGCTAGTGAGTTTAAGATGATTTAATCCGAGTTACAAACAGATTTATACATACACGTGTTTAAGCTGGGGCCTGGTGACAAAAAGAGGCCGCTTCCTCCCTTCCTCGCTGGTTTTCCCTAGTTTCCTAGATCCCTGCCCTCTTATGCAAATACAGTCACAGGTCATAGCCTATCACCTTATCCAGATGGCCATGAGGGCCGTCCCCTGTGATGTCACCACGGCCCCAAGTCCGAGGGGCTGGTCAGATTACAAGAACCATTGCACAACACTAGAAAATAGGATATATATAGTAGAAAATATACGACACATCTTCTTGAAGGTGTGTCGTGAGAGCCAGTGTATGCTGTGAATGCTCATTCTATTTCTGTGTGCAACAGGTATGTGTGCTCTTGGTCATTGTATGTTTAATTCCTTTTTATTTGTATGTAGCCTATGTGATGTTTCTGATTTTAGTCACATGTTCATTTTCTTGCTTGTGAAATATTGCCGCTCTGGGGAGAGGGGTAGATTCTGTATTGTAACTACTGTGTGACCACAGCTTATTGTACTGTAACTACTGTGTGACCACATCTTATTGTACTGTAACTATTTTACAATAGTCATTTTTGTTTTATTGTTTGGGATAATTATAATTCTCTGGAGACGGCAATGAGCCATGATAAGGAGAGGTGTGTCGTGAGAGCCAGTGTATGCTGTGAATGCTCATTCTATTTCTGTGTACAACAGGTGTGTGTATGCAACAGAATAAACCCCTCTACTGTCCGGCAAGAAGTTGTCCGTCTCAATTGTACAACGCAGAGATCCAGTGTGTCAGCCTACACCGGCTACAGTGGTGCCGTGACCCGGATTGGTCACTTCCACTGTCATCAATGTGGACAACAAGGAGCTGGAGGCTGTCCTAGGTGACTTCAAGTTTGTGTCGGCAACCTACCGTCTCTTCAAGATCCCCAAAGGCACTTCAAAAGAGCCTCTTGTGGTTTACAACGGCAACATCACTGGCTCAGAGAAGAGCCTGGAGTTTGACTGTCAGTACACCTTCAAGGTGGATGAGGTGGTTCAGGTGGATGAGGACGTGGTCAACATCCTGTCCCATACCAGGTTCGCTGAGGAATTCACTTTCCAACCACCAGGAGCAGGTGCTGGATGTGGTGTCAAACCCAAGATCATTCTCATTCCTCCAACGGATTTCGAGTCAACAGTCATGTTACGCCGTAGTCCTCGCTTGATTGGGTACTATAACCAGACAGACGAAGACGGTGGTTCAGGTGGATGAGGACGTGGTCAACATCCTGTCCCATACCAGGTTCGCTGAGGAATTCACTTTCCAACCACCAGGAGCAGGTGCTGGATGTGGTGTCAAACCCAAGATTATTCTCATTCCTCCAACGGATTTCGAGTCAACACAGTCATGTTACGCCGTAGTCCTCGCTTGATTGGGTACTATAACCAGACAGACAAAGACGGTGACGGCAGCGTGCTCTCTTACAAAGAGAGCCCTCTGAGATACAAAGAGACACAGAGGAAGAAGAGACAGGCAGTGGCTAGGGATGGGACGATTATCGTGTTTATCGTTAATCGCGATAAAAACACCCGCGATAACTTTATCGTGGAGAATTTTAATTAGTTGAATAATCGTCATAATCGTTTTTTTTTAATTTTTTTTTTAATAATTATTATTATTTTTAAATGACTGGACTTTTTAAATAGGCACTACATTTTATAAACACTGCTTTGTCTGACTGGTGGTCCCCAGCTGATGACCCAGTTAGGCCCACATAGGTGTTCAGTGAGGTGTCACAGCACACCTGTTCTAAAGGCACTGTTGGAGGTGCGTCAGGCAGCAATGCCCGAGTACCATCACCTGTATCATGATTTGATCTGTCTGTTTTTATTGTATGTATTAATGTATGTTTTTATTGTATGTATTAATGTATGTGACCTATGTGTGTGTTTTTTTTGTTAATATTTTTATTGAGTTTCACAGATTTCACATTTCCGATTTGTTATGATCCATTTTATGTCTATGTTGGGGAGTAATCTGCAAACGTTGTAGTAGTCTAAATTGCGTTTCCTTCGTCCTATTACAGATTGAGATGTCGTTTGCTGATTGCCATATTAGTGACCAAGTTGCTGCATCAGTATTAATGTTCAGGTTGTAGTGCCGGAGGAAAAAGGAAAGACGTAGGCAACGTAATGATAACTGTTTAATCAAAACAACAACTTGTACTCTCAGTACAGGACCAGAAAATGGTTACCAAAACTCGTGTATCTAAACAGGAAGGTGCAACGTTAATAATCCTCCCCTCTGCCCCTAGTGCCAGAACTGGTTCCCTCCCACTACACAACCAACAGTAAGAGGAGAACATGAACCCATAATGTAGTCACTACACCAGCCCCCCCAGTGTTCACCTCAATATTGGAAATCCTCACGGCGAGGAGGGCGTATGGCCCGGCCCCTACGATCGTAGGTAAAGTCAGGAGGTGCGGGAGGAGGTGTGACATCGCCCATCACGTCCTCCTGCAGGGAAGGACGGGGGGCAGCGACGACCGGGGGCTCGCGAGCTGCGGGGGGTTGTCGGGGTCGGAGGGGGGAATGGCCAGGGCGCGGCAGGGGAGGTAGGACTGGAGGCCGGCCTCTGCGCGGTGGCAGGGCCAAGTCCAGGGGCAGTTCAAGGTCCAAGTGGGCCGGTTTGAGGCGATCAACGGACACACACTCAGGCCTACCCCCCATGTCAACCATGAAGTTCTTGGCTCCGGCCTCGATGACACGGAAAGGCCCGTCATAAGGAGGACGTAGTGGAGTCCTGTGGCCATCATGACGAATGAAAACGAACCTCGCTGAGTGCAGCTCCGGGGGCACCCTCGAAGTAGGGACACCATGCTGCGTAGTCGGGACCGGGACGAAGGTCCTGGCGCTGTCCAGCAGGGAGGCGCGCTGAGCGGCGGCGGACCAGGGCTCCGTTGACTTGGGAATGAAGTCACCGGGGACCCGCAGCGGCTGTCCAAACACCAGCTCAGCGGACGACGACTGGAGGTCCTCCTTAGGCGCTGTCCTGAGCCCCAGCATGACCCACGGCAGCTTGTCAAGCCAGTCGCTGTCCGTGAGGCTGGCTCGAAGGGCGGCCTTCATGGATCGATGGAAACGCTCACAGAGCCCGTTCGCCTGCGGGTGATAGGCGGTTGTGCGGTGGAGCTTGACCCCCAGATTCTCCGCCACCGCTGCCCACAGCTCTGAAGTAAACTGTGAGCCACGGTCAGAGGAGAGATCAGCAGGGGTGCCGTAGCGGGAGACCCACACCGCGATGAACGCCCGGGCCAGGTCGGGGGCTGTCGTTGAGGAGAGCGGAACTGCCTCCGGCCAGCGAGTCGTCCTGTCCACCATGGTAAAGAGATAGGTGTATCCGTGCGAGGGGGGCAGCGGCCCTACCAGGTCCACGTTTACATGATCGAACCTCCGCTCAGGCACAGAGAACTGCTCCAGGGGGGCCTTGACGTGTCGATGCACCTTGGCGCGCTGGCAGGCGATGCACGTGTCAACCCAGGCCCTCACATCCCTCTTGAGCCCATGCCAGACGAATTTCTCTGACACCAGCCGTGAGGACGGTTTCCTACCAGGGTGAGACAAGCCGTGTATCGCCTCGAAGGCGGGGCGCCTCCAGTTGGCGGGGACCACCGGTCGTGGCTGACCCATGGAGACGTCGCACAGGAGCGTGGCCCCTGCGTCACCGAAAACCACCTCTTCTAGGCGCAGTCCTGTGTCCGACAACTTGAGAGCCTGGACGGCGGGGTCGGCGGCCTGGTCTGCAGCCATGCGCGCGTAGTCCAAACCCAGTTGGACCGCACCAACCACCGCCCTGGAGAGACAATCCGCGACCTGGTTGGACTTCCCAGCAACGTGCTGGATGTCTGTGGTGAACTCGGATATGTAGGCGAGCTGGCGCTGTTGGCGGTCGGACCACGGCTCCGCCACCTTGGACATGGCGTGCGTGAGTGGCTTGTGGTCCACGTAGGCCGTAAACTCGCGGCCCTCCAGTAAAAAACGGAAGTGTCTGACAGCAAGCCACAGCCCGAGGAGCTCCCTGTCGAATGTGCTGTACCTTTGCTCTCTGGGAGACAGCTGGCGGCTGAAGAATGCAAGAGGCTGCCAGGCGTCCCCAACCCACTGTTCGTACACCGCTCCCACAGCAAAGTCAGAGGCGTCCGTGGTGAGAGCAGTGGGTGCCGAGGGCGAGGGGTGGGCCAACATGGCAGCGCGGGCCAGGGCCGCCTTGGTGTCCTGAAAGGCTTTGACACGCTCCGCCGTCCAGTCCACCGGCTGCTTCAGAGTCTTGCCCTTCTGGGCATCGTACAGAGGCCGCAGGATGTGAGCGATGTGGTGGAGGAAGCGATAGTAGAAGGTTACCATCCCGATGAACCCCTTGAGCTCGCTGATTGTGCTGGGGCGCGGGAAAGCAGCGACAGCTTCTACCTTCGAGGGGAGGGGGGTCACCCCCTCTGCGGAGACCCGGTGCCCGAGAAAGTCGATGGCGTTCCGTCCGAACTCACACTTCGCCGGATTGACAATCAGCCCATGTTGGCTGAGCCGTGTGAAAAGGGCCCGGAGGTGGGACAGGTGCTCCTCCTCCGTGGTGCTTGCGACGAGGATGTCATCCAAGTAGACGAAGAGGAATGGTAGGTCCCGGAGCACCGAGTGCATGAGGCGTTGGAAGGTCTGCGCCGCGTTCTTCAGGCCGAACGGCATCCGCAGAAACTCGAAGAGCCCAAATGGCGTGATTACGGCCGTCTTAGGGACGTCCTCGGGGTGCACCGGCACCTGATGGTACCCCCGTACCAGGTCCACTTTGGAGAAGAAGCGTTTGCCTGCCAGGTTCGCTGAAAAGTCCTGGACATGTGGGACCGGGTAGCGGTCAGGCTTGGACGCGTCGTTGAGGCGGCGGTAGTCCCCACATGGGCGCCACCCGCCGTCTGACTTAGGGACGATGTGCAGGGGAGACGCCCAGGGGCTGCTCGAGCGCCGAACGATGCCCACCTGCTCCATATGCGCAAACTCCGCCCTGGCGATGGCCAGCTTCTCCGGGTTGAGGCGCCTGGCCCTGGCGTGGAGGGGAGGCCCCTCGGTCTCGATGTGGTGCTCCACTCCGTGTTTCACCGTGGGCGCGGAGAAGGTGGGCTTGGTAAGGTCGGGGAATTCGGCGAGCAGCCGAAGGTACTGGTCACTTTCGGCGAGCGTATTGGACCACCCGCTGTAGACCGCCTCCCCCTGCGTACAGGCGAATGAAGCGAAAGTCTGTGAGTTGACCAGGCGCCTGTTCCCCACGTCCACCAACAGGTTGTGGGCGCACAGAAAATCCGCACCAAGGAGGGGAAATGTGACAGCCGCTATGACAAAATCCCACGAAAAACATTGCCCTCCGAAGCACACGTCCACCGCCCTAGTGCCGTAAGAGCAGATAGGTGTGCCGTCCGCGCCTGCCAACTGCGGACCACGCTCCTCCTTCGCCATATCCGATCTCTCTGCCGGAATGATGCTCCACTGGGCACCTGTGTCACAAAGGAAACTGCGACCAGAGGCGGTGTCTTGTATGAAGAGCAGCCTGTTGGTGACGCCAGCGCTCAGGGCCACTACTGAGCGCCGGCCCCGCCGTTTCCCGTCGGTCCGAAGGTGCAGGGTGAGCGGCACCGTTTGGCCTTGGCGCCAAAAGTGGCGTGGTAGAAACAATGGCCCGCAGCGTTACCCTGCTGGCCAGAAGGTCTGGCGTCATCCTTCGCTCTCCTGCGACGGTCGGGTGGCGGGGCGGCCGCGGGAGCGAGCAGGTCGGGGGACCGTTGAGGCATGGCCAAGACGAACCGGTCCGCCTCCCTGGCCAGGGCGCGGGGCTCCATGATGGCGGTGTTGGCCAGCGCCATCCTAACTTGAGCTGGCAATGTGCGCATGAACAGCTCTGTGAAGAGGATCATGGGGTCTTCTGTACCGAGCAGGTTTAGCATCCTCTCCATGCTCGCAGAAGGCCTCTCGTCACCCAAGTCCGACATGGCAAATAGGCGACGCACCCTCTCCGCAGTGGACAGTTCAAATGTCTCTAGAAGCAGGGCCTTGAGGCGCTCATATTTGTTCGTCGTCGGGGGAGCAGACAAAAAACCTACCACTCGAGCCGCGGTGGAGCTGCCCAACATTGCCACAGCATGGTTGTACCGGTCGTCGTCGTCATCGATGTCACTTTTATTGAAATGTGCCTCTACAATAGCAAACCATGCAGCAGGCGTTGAGTCCCAGAATTCTGGTAGCTTGAGAGTGGGAGTGTGCGCACCACGCGTTACCCTGACAGGGGATGGTGATGGCTGCCGCTGGTTTGAACGTCTTCCTCGCCCGGACATTTTGCAGGATTGTAATGTTCGTCGCTGGTTTTCGTACACAATTACGTTAACAAAAATCCACGTCGGGTCACCAGTGTAGTGCCGGAGGAAAAAGGAAAGACGTAGGCAACGTAATGATAACTGTTTAATCAAAACAACAACTTGTACTCTCAGTACAGGACCAGAAAATGGTTACCAAAACTCGTGTATCTAAACAGGAAGGTGCAACGTTAATAATCCTCCCCTCTGCCCCTAGTGCCAGAACTGGTTCCCTCCCACTACACAACCAACAGTAAGAGGAGAACATGAACCCATAATGTAGTCACTACACCGTCATTATTCCAGTCTTTGGGCGTAAATGCAGGTTTGCCTTTATCATATTTCGAAAGTGCTCTATACCCAAGCCCCAGAATGCCTCTCGTCTTTCCAGCAGAGACTATCTCCTCCAGCGGAGAGGGTTGGTGACAGAGGCCAGTGTCTTTTTGGCTATTTAAAAAACTTCGTATCTGAAGGTATCTGAAAAACTCATTTCGTGGTAGGTCATATTTCTTACATAATTGGTCAAATGAAAGTAGTATTTCTGGATCATATAAATGTCCGATAGTAACCATCCCTTTGCTGTCCCACCGCTTGAAACCCCTATCCGTGGCACCAGGGAAGAAGTCTATGTTGCCCCAAACTGGCGAGAGGGAGGATGTAATAATCGTATGTTATAAATAAATAGTAATATAATTGAGATTTCTCACATGAGCCGCGCGTGAATATCCTCACAGAAATTTGTCTCGCGCGATTGTTCAGCCTGCATGGGTAACGTGACTGTCAAGTCAGCCTTGTCAGTCAGTCACTAACGTATGCTAGCCTTCTCACCATGGCTGCATCGGCCCCGTGTCCATTGCCTCACCTTTCCAGGGTTGCACGCAGGCTTCTATGCATACCTGCAACTAGTGTTCCTTCAGAGAGAGTGTTTAGTGCGAGTGGGCACATACTCACACCTCTCCGAGCACAGCTAAAGGCAGAAAAAGTGAACATGTTGACATTTTTGCACTTTAACCTATCTTGAAGCTTTCAAGTCTCTAAGCCACAAGGCTAGCACTCAGTTTGATGACAGAAAAGTGTCAGTGTTCAAGTTTTGTTTGACAGTATTTTTTCCCTTTATTTATGCAGTGATACCTTATAATTTATCATTACCTTATTTAAGATTTTATTAAAGATTTTTATTTTTGTCAAGATGTTTTTAAAATGATGTTAATGTTATTAACATGATTCAATAAAAATACAACAAAATCTAAGTTAAAGTGATTACAGTGTGTTTTATTGGCATTCTAAAAAAAAAAAATTTTTTTTTTTTTTTTTTTTTTTTATTCTCGCGATAATATCGTGGATCGCGATTATTTTGCCCACGATAATCGTGACATGACATTTTCTAATCGTCCCAGTGGCCCCCTCCAGTATGACCTCATCTCGGACACTACACATCAACTACTGTACTAGTCCAAAAGTTACATATGCAATAGTGATAGGATATTGAATGAATGAATGAATGGTCTTTATTGTCATTAATATAGTACAGGTACCATACAACAAAATTTGGGAGGGGGGGGCTCCCCTGGTGCTAGGATTTCTTTTTACTAAAAACAAGAAGGGAAAAGAGCTGGTTTACATAAATAAAGGCTATGTACACTATCCACTATACTATACTATACAAATAAAACACTATTAGTATAGGATATGTACAGTTATGAAATGATAAGTACAGTAGGCCTATGGGAGAACTTAATGATATTCAAGTGCAAGAAGGTACTGTAATATGCTTTTTGGCACCAGCCACTGCAGCGCCCTGCAGTTCTCCCGATGGCCACACGGTGTAGCCGGCCTCAACATCTCTGGCAGGATTTCCCCCTGCCTGAGTGGTAGAGCTGACATTCTCGATCTTACCATGTCATAATCATTTTAATTTTGTCATCTTTTTGTCATCTTTCCTGAGTCCATACTAGCCTACCTCTCGACTGCAACTGCTCTGCTTCCTGGCACAAAATCGGAACTATCATTCTTTATGTTAATGTTTTCAAAAACATGAATGTGAATGGGACAGACAGACAGACAGACAGATAGATAGTTAGATAGATAGCTATATAGAGATAGATAGATAGATAGATAGATAGATGGATATAGATATAGATATAGAGATAGATAGATAGCTAGATAGATGGATAGGTAGATAGGTAGGTAGATAGATAGATGGATATATAGATAGATGGATAGGTAGATAGATGGATAGATAGATATATAGGTAGGTAGATAGATGGATAGATGGATAGATAGATAGGTAGATGGATAGATAGATATATAGATAGACAGACAGATATATAGATAGATAGGTAGGTAGATGGATAGATAGATAGATGGATAGATAGATAGATGGATAGACAGACAGATAGATAGATATTTAGATAGACAGACAGATAGATAGATAAATGGATAGATAGACAGACAGACAGATAGATAGATATACGGATAGATAGACAGATAGATGGATAGAGAGATAGATATATAGACAGATAGATAGAGAGATAGATAGACATATATAGATAGATAGATAGATAGGTAGATAGATAGACAGATAGATAGATAGACAGACAGATAGATAGATAAATAGATAGGTAGATAGATTTACATATTATGATTTTTTACATTTTTTTTTCTTTTTCTGGAGAAACTGAGAAACAGTACAAGGGGGGCAATAGAAGTTCTTAGGGATAGATAGATAGATAGATAGATAGATAGACAGACAGACAGACAGATAGATAGATAGGTATGTAGATAGGTAGGTAGAGTACTATGATGGTGGCAGCGTATTGGTCAAGGATACGTTACGTATCTTGTGACGTAGTACGCAAGTCTTCTGCAGTGCGCGTACGCACGGCCTGTCAGCGGAGGGGGAACGTAGTGATTTCGGTGAGGTCATGTTTTCAAGCCGAACAACGGAACAACGCAATTTTTCATGATTTGATTTGATCAAGAATAAGCTAATTGTTTGTCGTATCTTCCAGGAGACCATATTATTTGTAATTTGAGCAGAGGAGACATAATTCCCCGTATTTTTTTGGACGGAGGTAAGCGCATTAAGCATTCAGCCGCTAGTGGAGATATGGTTATTGTTTAGCCGTGGGGGAGGGTCGTATGTATGCGCGCAACATAGCCTACATGCGTTTATGATCAATACCGCTGTAATGTTGCATTGTAGCCTAGTTCTGGTTGATCACGGCATTCCCAACATGATATAAGGTTACAAGATAAAGAGTGTAGGATTGTAACATTTGCATATAGCCTTGTACAGATAGCAACGACGTGAAATATGGGCTATAATCCTGTATTGTCATAGTCATGTTGTTATCACGACAATACCCACCAAGGAATGACTCTGGACCGGTGTGTTTGTCATTTACTAAAAAAAGCTTCTGCCAGCTCCTGTCCTGGCGTCGATCAGGGTCGGATGGCCAAGGTTATGGCTATGCATGCTAACATAACGGAGGCATGCACTATAGGCTATATGAAGTGAGCAATATTGATTTCTAGACAATATTATGTGTGGTTAATCATAATCTGTACTGCAAACCTCAGAATGGTTCCTCTGAGTGGGGATTTCACCGGGGGTCTTGGCGATGCATTAATATCCAACATGCTATAATAAACCCTAATATTGGCCAGAGCCCTATAATAAACAATATTCTAAATATAAGTCTCAGATGTCAGCTATTTGCTAGAGAATATATCTACTGGGTTGGCCACATTTGTATCATATGGCACAGTTACACAGATGGTGTTATGTGTGTGTATATGGTTAATATAGCTACCTAACATAATTTTATGATCTTCGTGCATATCCAATATAAATGCTTTAATGGTTCAAACCTGAGCTACTGTTTATATCTTGCTTGGGAAAGCGTGTGTTATTATAACAGGCCATGTTATCGTACTCAGATAAGTAAGGGATCTATTGATGTAAAAATGGAAAGGTGTGAGTGAAGCCAGGGTTCATTCCACCAACCTTTATTGTGATATAGACATGCATGTATAAAATGCCTTGAATTGAATGTGTGAACTGTATTTTCCACCACATAAATCATCAGTTCCTAGGGTGGGGCTCTCTGTCGTTGACAGGCGGTGTTGAGTGCTCTACTGTATATCATTTGATGTGTAAACACAGTATTCATCACAGATTAGATTGACGTAGGGGCTGAAGCGGAGGGTCACCAGTGCTGTGAATTGCTGTGCTACAGTACAGAGTTGGCCTACATTGCCATTTGCCAGCCTATAGTGCTGAGTGTATCGCCACCTCAAGCCTACTCCTCACTGACTGAGGGGGACTTGTAATTAAGGCATTAGGCTACAGTTATCACAGTCCTCCTTTTGTCTCTTTCACTGACTTTACGTGAATAATATTCACTGGACCACATCAGTCGGTGCTGTGATCAAGTAGTAGGCCTAAAACAAATAGGTTTTGAGTAGAATATGTGTAGTAGTAGGCCTAACGAGTAGGCTAGTAATTGAGCCGACCTTTTCACAAATACTGTGTTAGAGCTGTTTTCTAATGTCTCTGTATTCCAAATCTAATTGGCTAATATGTTTGAATACGATCTAAAGTTGAGCAGTGTTCATGTTCTGAGAGGGCCAGTTAACCTCCCCGACTTATATTCTGATCGGCCTGCTGTGCACTTCTAAACATTGTTAAAAATGTCTTTTGTCCTAATTGTCCTTTTGTCTATTGATCTAATACTGAGCTGCCATGTGTTCCCATTGTGCTGGCAGAGCTTCAAGGCCCTCTTTGCACCCACCAATCCTCATCCATCCCTCCATCCATCCATCCCTCTGTCCATCCATCCCTCCATCCATCCCTACATCCATCCCTCCATCCCTCCATCCATCCCTCCATCCATCCATCCCTCCATCCATCCATCCATCCATCCATCCATCCATCCATCCATCCATCCCTCCATCCATCCCTCCATCCATCCCTGATCCCTCCATCCATCCCTCCATCCATCCCTCCATCCCTCCATCCATCCCTCCATCCCTCCATCCATCCATCCATCCATCCCTCCATCCATCCATCCCTCCATCCATCCATCCATCCATCCATCCATCCATCCATCCATCCATCCACACATTGAGACATCCAGTGGTCTTGGAATGATTGTATGGTCATCATGATCTCGTGATCAAATCAGTGACTGTTGTCCAAAGCAACTCACAGTCATCACATTAAGTTCAGTTCAATTGAGTTCAGTGAATCTTTATTGTCACCGGAGGGCAATCTGAAAGCAGCAAAACATACAAAACATGATACAACATATACAGTGCCGTGCATAAGTGACATGTTTTATTCTTTTGGTTCTGTACTCCAAAAGAATAGCCAAAGGTTTGGAAAGGTTTGAAGTCAGACAATTACAGTGAGGTTATAGTGGAGTTTAATAATAATAATAATAATAATAATAATACATTAGACTTATATAGCGCTTTTCTAGACACTCAAAGACGCTTTACAAACTGAAAAGATCGAGTAGTAATAATAAAAAGAAACAAAAGGTAAATAGAAGAAAATATAGGGGGCTATACACCTATCCAGTTTATCAGCTTTTTATTTAGGGGTATTTGTGTACATATTGGTTTCAGCAAAATCAGAAGAAAAACAATTCAGAGACATAATCAAAACCTTAGGTTTGCCAATACCTGCGCTGCACAGACAGCGTTTGCCAATAATGAAACATCATTAAATATATTTTAAAAATGCACTGTTGAGCTCAGCAATTGTAAACAGGCTGGTAGGCCAAGGAAGACTTCCGCAGTGGATGAGATCAGTAAAAAGGACAGATACGATTAAATGACCTCCAAAGTAATTGGATGGTGTTTCATCATACGGTAAGACAATGACCCAAAGCATACTGCCATAGAAACTATGGAATCTTTCAGGGCCAAAAAGTGGAAAGGTCTTGATTGGCCAATCAATCTTCAAATTTAAATCCTTTGAAAAAACGTTGGGCACCAAAAAACAAACACAAAAAACAAAGACCCACTGAAGATGGCGACAGTACAGGCCTCCACAGAGAAGATACCAAGAGTCTGGTGGGGCCAACGAGTTGCATACTTCAGGCAGTTATTGCATGCAAAGGGCTGTCGAATACTAAACATGAGTGCTTAATTTAAATGAATCTGTCCCGCTACTTATGCCCTGAAATAGGAAATAGGGGGGACTATGTATAAAAAGTGTTCAGTGTCATTTCTAGCCTAAATGGTGAGAATCTCTACATAGTTAATATAATAATAATAATAATAATAATATCTTGGTTTTATATAGCGCCTTTCACAAACCCAAGGATACTTGATATACGCTAGAATCATTCATATCAATTTGGAAGAAGAAATGCTTCACTGTCCCATTACTGGAGAGGCCACTGTATACACACACACAACCACACATTCAATATACTGTATCTACTTTAAATGAGTCCTATGCAGCAGGAATCAAACCCTCAGCTGTTGGTTGGCACCATGTGTGGACAAACTCAGCCATCGGAAGTCCATGACTTAATGAGTGGCTTCCTAACTGAGTTATAAAAATAAATTGTGTGTTTAATTTGACGCTGTGACAGAGATGGGTGTGTATATGTAATGCGTCCATGTGACGTCAGAGAAACAGACTGAGAGCTGAATCATTTGCCTCAGGCTGTGTGTGTGTGTGTGTGTGTGTGTGTGTGTGTGTGTGTGGACAGCTTTTAAATCTAGTACTGTCAGCCTATCTACAAGCCAAGCACAATCAAGTCTCTCGCTGGCTTACCTCCCAGAGTGGCATTAGTTTAGATGTATTTGGTTGAATTTTGTGATTTCCATATGATTGAGGCCCTTTGCAACATGTGTCTTAGCTTGATTTTCCTCCTGCTTTCAAGAGATAGTGACTGAAATGTGACCCGAGAACATGTGCCTGTCTCCGACCCGGTTCCAGAGCTCGGCTGGAGTCTTGGGCTTTGGCCCAAGGCAGGGTTTGGTTTAGGCAGGAATCAACACCTACATTGGTTTGTCGTGAGACAGATACTTTGAGGTTATATTTCGTAACAGTATGATGGACTAGAACCCCTGTGGGTTACAATTCAACCGTGTCTGTTGTCTGACTAGAGGTGTGAAAGGGTAGGCAGGAAATGTGTCAAAGTCAGGAGTATCATTACACTGAAACCACTTCACCTCAGAATGTTCAGATGCTCTTATCCAGATCGACTTCCTGTACTGTAAGCCGTCTTGTGTGTTCTAATGTGTGTTGTTCTCCGTGTGTGTTTTTGTCCACCAAGGCAACATTTTTGGATGCCCAGAGAGCAGTGATTCAAGACTTCACCATGAACAAAAACAAGAAAGAACGAGAGTTCTACAGTTTAGACGTGGGGGATTCCACATTCACAGTTCTGAAGCGCTACCAGAATCTCAGACCAATTGGCTCCGGAGCACAGGGAATAGTCTGGTAAATGTTTATAAATGTTTATAACGTTATATACATTGTTATAACTTTATTAATATTGTCATCTGTTGTGGGGAATATGGAACGTATGGTACAGTTAGACCATAGTGTTTTGCTCTCATTCTTGCTCTCAATCGTCATTTTCATTGCATGAAATGTGCTTGAAAGTGTCATATTAATCCATCTAAAGAATGGGGTGCTGAATGTTTTGAGGTAGGCTTTATGCCCAGACGCTTCCATGAATGTCACAGTAACAGTCCTATTGTCTGTTTATGTTTCAAGGCTACATGGCGTAAAAGCCCCACATAAGTGTTTGAAAACATGTCTCTGACGTCCATTTGAATTCCTAGTCTACCATCCATTCTTGTGTCGTGTCTGTGTACTGCAAGACCTTTTTCTTGTCTTTCAGTTCAGCATACGACCACAACTTGGAACGAAATGTCGCTATTAAGAAGCTGAGTCGGCCGTTTCAGAATCAGACCCACGCCAAAAGGGCGTTTAGAGAACTTGTGCTTATGAAATGCGTCAATCACAAAAACGTGAGTCTGTTTGCCCAAACTGCTCAATGACTGCCTGTTTTTACTGTACCTGTGCTAGGCTAGATGAACTCGAAATCTATACTTCTTGTTCTGTTACTTTGACCATGTGTGAAGTTTGTTGTTGTTGTTCCCAGTATTATTCTGATGTATTCATGTTTTTACATCTACAGATCATCGGCCTATTAAATGTGTTTTCTCCACAAAAATCACTAGAAGATTTTGCAGACGTGTAAGTGTCTTGATTCATATTTAACGACGATGGACCGTTTACAATGTGACATTATTTCATGATATATTCATAAGGTTTAGATAGAATGACTCAGCAGAGGATAAAATACAATCACTGTGTGCTCAGTCTGTCCATCACCCCTCTCTTACTGGATACCCAGTAACATGATGATGTGTGTGCATGTCATATATCATATCATGTACCTTACTCTCCCTGCCCACCAGATACCTGGTGATGGAGCTGATGGATGCCAACCTCTGCCAGGTGATTCAGATGGAGCTAGACCATGAGAGGCTGTCCTACCTACTCTACCAGATGTTATGTGGCATCAAGCACCTCCATGCAGCTGGCATCATACACAGGGTAAGGACTACCTGAAGCCATTGTCAATCTCTGTAGGCTAATGCTAGGCCACTGATGTGACTGACTCCTGCCGCTGACTCCTGCCTGCCTGTCTGCCCACTCTAGCTTCGGTCGGGGGGCCGGGTGGGCTCACACCCGGCTCTCCACACGCTACTTTTGTAGGCGACACCACGCGACACACACACCATTGTATTGGATTCCTGTAAATGTGGGCTTAATGTTATTTTCTCCCCCGAATATGAAAAATGCCCCCCCGAAATTCAAAACATTCTGAGTGCAAAACATGTTTCCCTTAATTATTCTACATGGCAATACTAGGCATTTCGTTTAGCAGCAACTACTATTTAGCTGCTTCAAGCTCCTTATTTGTTATAATACAAGTTAATGTGGTGTGTACTTGTGTGTCTGTCCCTCTGTAGGACCTGAAGCCCAGCAACATCGTGGTGAAGTCAGACTGCACACTGAAGATCCTGGACTTTGGGCTGGCGCGGACCGCCGCCACCGGACTCCTGATGACGCCGTACGTGGTGACGCGCTACTACAGAGCCCCGGAGGTCATCCTGGGAATGGGTTACCAGGCCAACGGTCAGTAGCTAGCAATCAATCTGTCTATCAACTGTATCTATCTACGGGTTTATCAGTCTGTCTATCAACTGTATCTATCTACGGATTTATCAGTCTGTCTATCAGTAGTATCTGTCTACGGATTTATCTATCTATCAACTCTATCTACTGTGTCAATCAAACGATTGAAAGTTGATATTGAAGCATGGAAATAACAGCAATGTTTTCTTGGCAGCTCTCTGTTCACACTCCTGACTTTGCACCTGCAGGGTTTTTCCTGAAAGAAAATTTAAAAGTGTTAGGTGGCACGTCTAGGACGAATCGCATAAGAAAAGCTGTATGAAAATGCTAAAAAAAATTGTCCATGCATTTATTGCTGCAATTCGGTCATCCCAGCAGCAGATGCTGCTAGACTATCCTTACGTTATATACGCAATACCCATGGAAGATGGAGAGGAAGACGGCGACGCCGGCATAAGCGGGTCATGTGATCATACAACAGTGAGAGATGGTGCTTTTGGGGTGAACATTTGTAAAAAGAATAATAATTATATATATATATATATAAGATTTGTCTAATTAATTTATGCAGAGCCCCTTATTACATGTTACCTTTCCAGCTTATTGGCCCCGAATTGTAGTTGGGAGCGCACTGGTTCCTTTAGAGTAAGCCAATTTCACACATAGTTCCCTGTAAATGACATGGAATCCCAACCCGGGTCCGCCAGTGATTTTAATAAATCCAGTTACTAAGAGGATAAAAAATGATCTCCCATAAAAGTTTCCCTCACCCATGTCCCTTAAGGGCCTCTGTACATTTGTACTCCCAGCTGTTCCCCTAATAAATGTGATTGACCCATTTAAACAGCCTGGCTCTTTAGTTAGGGCACGTAATACTGCGGCACTAGAAAGGACATAAATTAACGTTCATTGTCAAACCAATAAAAATCATTAAAAAAAAGAGAATCGAATCACCACCACCACCACAACCTCAACAATAATCATTTAGGTTATGTTATTTTAGTGGCACTTTAAAGCTATTTCAGTTGTTTACAAATCCTTCAATAAATATTTAAAATGTTAATATTTTTTTATATTTGTCACACATTATTATTTTTTATACATCTCAATAATGTCAGCACAACGATTATAAGAACAAGCGCCGGGTTTGAGGGTGCACAAAAATAGTTTTGGCCGCGCACGCTTTCACCTCCACTTCTACCACCTAACTCTTATTTTGAGCCAGGAAAAACCCTGCACATAACACGCATGTTCGCACAAATCTCACAAATCTCTCTGTGTGCATCTTGGGATTCAGTCCCAGGGGAAAAGAATGGTGTCCTCACTAACCTCTTCTAACCAATGGCTGTGCATTCCTCTCTTCTCTCCTCTCTCCCCGCTGCGCTACAAACCTTTAGTGGACATATGGTCTGTGGGTTGCATACTGGCAGAAATGGTCCGTCATAAGATCCTGTTCCCAGGAAGGGACTGTATCCTTGTGCTTCAGAACATACATGAGTAGACATTCACAGGAAAGGTTCTGCTTGTTCTAGATGGTCCAAGTTCTAGAGGGGCGAGGCACTTATGTATTAGTTATCTGACCTATAAACCACCCCAGTTTCCAAACAACTTACCACACACAGATCCGTTGGTGCAGAGAGTTGAGAATCTGCGCAGTGCCTGGATCAGGCTAGATCCTAGTGAACTACCAGGTTATCTAAAAAGAAGACACCTTGTCGAAGGTCTTCTGGGTTTTGTAGTTTAGGGTCTAGGTTTGAGACGACTCCAGATCTGCATGGCCATTTTCCATCCTCCTCTACATCAGTCCCCTCTAGTTTATTTCGCTCTATCCTTTCTTTCCTTCCTCTGCCTGTGTTCCTCTGTGTTGTTTTTGCATGTTAACCCTTGTCATCCCATCTCCCTCCTCCTCCTCCTCCTCCTCCAGTGGATGTCTGGTCAGTGGGCTGTATTGTGGCTGAGATGGTCAGAGGTAGTGTGTTGTTCCCTGGATCAGATCGTATCCTTACCTTGCTCTATGTGTAATTGTTTCATCTTGGGTGTTTTTTCCCCCCCCCCCATTTCTGTATTTCTCTTCGTCACCCCCTTCCCCATTCTTTGTCCCATTTCGCACCCAAGTTACAACCCCACTGCCATCGTTCCTATCCCAAATCCACCTCAGCCCAACCTCTTTCAGATCACAGAGAGTAGCTCTAGAACAAATGGATAGTTCTAGAACACAGGGATAGCTCTATTACACATGGGTAGTTCTAGAACACAGAGATAGATTTAGAAAACATGAATAGTTCTAGACCACAGGAATAACTCTAGAACACATGGATAGTTGTAGAACATATGAATGGTTCTAGAACACAGGATTGGTTCTAGAACACAATTATAGTTCTAGAACACAGGGATGCATCGGCTGCATTCGTAAATTCGCTCTGGAAATCTGATCAGCACTCATGGAATGCCCCTTGTCCAATCAAATGACTTGGTCCCTTTATGACGTTGAACCCAGTGTGCGCTCTCAGAGCGAATATACGAACGCAGCCATAGTTATATATACAGTATGTTACGGTACATGTGGGAATACGGTACATGTGGGAAAACTAGGGTTAGGGTTAGGTGCTAGGGTGCTACGGTTAGGGTTAGGGTTAGGGATAGGATTAGGGTTAGGGTTAGGGTTAGACATGCCAGCATGTACCAAGTCGACGTAGCACTTAACCCTAACCCTAGTTTTCCCACATGTACCGTATTCCCACATGTACCGTAACATATACATATAGGAGCTCTAGAAGTTATATAGCTCTAGAACACAAGAATAGTGCTATGGCACAGAGGTGATGTGAGACACTTTTTCTCCACTCCCTGTGTGGAGTATGTGTTTGTTTGTGTAGCGTTTCCCTAACTCTAATGCTGCTCAGACATCGACCAGTGGAATAAAGTGATAGAGCAGCTGGGGACTCCATCTCAGGAGTTCCTGTTGAAGCTCAACCAGTCAGTCAGGACCTATGTAGAGAACAGACCACGCTACGCAGGATACAGCTTTGAGAAACTCTTCCCTGATGTCCTCTTCCCCGCCGACTCAGAGCACAACAAACTGAAAGGTGTGTGTATGTCTGTGTTTATGTGTGTGTGTGTGTGTGTGTGTGTGTGTGTCTGTGTCTGTGTCTGTGTCTGTGTGTCTGTGTGTCTGTGTGTCTGTGTTTGTGTGTGTAAAACGCATGTGTGTGCATTTCCTTCTTGAGTATCAATAAGTATTATTTACTGTTTTATGTGAACTCTCTAATCTCTCTAAACTAAGTCTCCCTTCCCTTCCCAGCGAGCCAAGCACGGGACCTCCTGTCTAAGATGCTGGTGATTGATTCATCAAAGCGTATATCAGTAGATGAGGCCCTGCAACACCCCTATATCAATGTGTGGTATGACCCTGCAGAAGTGGAGGCGGTAAGTCTTTAGCAGTTGGTATGATCTATTAGAGGGGGAGCTTAATTTTTTCAACTCAGAAATATGCCTGTTGAATCATCACACGTTTTAAGGGTGTATATGTTACGGTACATGTGGGAATACGGTACATGTGGGAAAACTAGGGTTAGGTGCTAGGGTGCTAGGTTAGGGTTAGGGTTAGACATGCCAGCATGTACCAAGTCGACGTTTATTCTGCCATGTCCCCGGAAATGCAGACATAAACCTTTTTCCCACATGTACCCTAACATATACATGATATATTCTACTAATTAGGAAAGAAATAAAAATGGTTTTCAGGGCGGTGCTAATGTCTCTTTCTCCTCTCCTCAGCCCCCTCCGAAGATCACAGAGAAGCAGCTGGAAGAGAGAGAACACACAGTGGAGGAGTGGAAAGGTAAGAGAACTCGTAGCGGGGCGGCTCGGTGGCATAGCACACTAAGGCGACAGCCGTGTAATCGCAGGGTCCACGGTTCGATTCCTGCAGAAATGCCTTTGTAGCAGTGGCGGACTCAGGCTGTTTGAAGGGCAGGGACGAAAATAAAAAAAGGGCGACGTTTAGTGCGACGTTTTTCAACTGTGGGGGCACTTGGTCAAATTTAGACCATTGGAGGGGCACCAATAGGGCACATCCTCTAATTTTCGCCACTCAAAAGGGCATTTTCTACACTCAAAAGGGCATTTTTGCCACTCTAAAGGACACTTAAGAGAGACGTTTTTCAACCGTGGGGGTACCAGGAGGGGCGGTCGCCCCCCCTGCCCCCCCATGAGTCCGCCAGTGCTTTGTAGTACTAGCTTCACTAACATTTCACTGTTCTCTTAATGTATTACTGTGAAGAAAGAGTAGAAAGGTTAAATAATCTTCAAATAACTAGAACTACAGGCTAATAGAATTCCTCACACACTCAAAAAATATATGAGGATAATACTCAGAGCGCTGACATTTGAAGACAAATGGTAAAGTTTACAACAGTGAACCAGTAGTGTAGTGGTTAGAGTCAGTGTTGTGTCTGCCTCCCAGAGAGTTATTGCCTCCAGATAGAAGACATAGAGAGATGTATGATTATAAAGAGTCAATGCCCTAAATTCATATTTAAAGATAGGAGACATACAGAGATGTATGATTATAAAGAGTCAATGCCCTAAATTCATATTTAAAGATAGGAGACATACAGCGATGTATGATTATAAAGAGTCAATGCCCTAAATTCATATTTAAAGATAGGAGACATACAGCGATGTATGATTATATAGAGTCAATGCCCTAAATTAATATTTAAAGATAGGAGACATACAGCGATGTATGATTATAAAGAGTCAATGCCCTAAATTCATATTTAAAAGTCACATGATCTGTTTTAATGCGCAAAGTGCAGTTAAGCAAGAGAGCATGACCTCCCCTTAGTAAGGTCTCATTCTCAATATCTGCCTCCTCAAATCCAGGAGGCAGCTAACGGCGTAGACCTTAAAGAGTGTATAAAGGTTAAAGGAGCTGGCTATCACTATCACTTTTCACTAGAACCTTTCACTGTTATGCTAGTGTGGTAAACATGACTCTATGGAGTGTAAAATAACACGTTCACTCAGGGTCCAGCGGGATGAGGTGATAACCCCTCGCCCGTGTTAACGGGGGGCTATGACAGCGGCAGGCGCCTAAATTAGAAACATGGAGGTTTCTGTGTTCTGTGACTCACCAGGCAAATACGAATGCTGTAAAATGATGCCTGGCTCTCTTGTGACGTCTTTTTACTCTCGCCTCCTCTCTCTCTCTCTCTCCCACTCTTTCCTCCACTGTATTTCCTTCCTTCCCTCCTCTCTCGCCCCCCCCCCCCCCCCCTCTCTCTCTCTCTGTGTTTTTCAGATCTGATCTGGAAGGAGGTGTACGACTATGACGAGTGGACGAAGAACGGAGTTATCCGAGGACAGCCACCCCCTTTAGGTTAGTGAAAACAGTTACTGTTGAGAGAGAGGGAAGGAGAGAGGGAGAGGGAGAGAGAGAGGGAGGGAGGGAAGGAGAGAGGGAGGGAGAGAGAGAGAGGGGGGGAGAGAGAGATAGAGAGAGAGAGAGAGAGAGAGAGAGAGAGAGAGAGAGAGAGAGAGAGAGAGAGAGAGAGAGGTGATGGAGACTTCCTGCATCTTAAAGCAGCACTACTCGCGAGGACTGGTGTGTGTGTGTGTGTGTGTGTGTGTGTTTCTTAGCACAGGTGTATCAGTGATCCTGTGTGTTTCTCGCAGCACAGGTGCAGCAGTAGTCGATAGCTCCCCCCAACCTGCGTCCTCCTCCTCGTCAGCCAACGACGTCTCCTCCATGTCCACCGACCCCAGCGACCCTATCAGTGACCCCACCTTGACCTCTGACACGGACAGTAGCCTGGACAGCCACACCACCATGGGAGCACTCGGCTGCTGCAGATAACAAATGCACACGCACACGCACACAGACACACACACACACACACACACAGACAGACACACACACACCTACACACAGACACACACAGACACACACACACACACCTACACACACACCTACACACACACCTACACACACACACACACACACACACACACACACACACACACAGACAGACACACACAGACACACACACACACACACACACACACAGACAGACACGCACACAGACACACACACACACGCACACAGACACACACACACACACAGACATACACACACAGACACACACACACACACACACATACACGCATACACCTTCATACTTGTATAGGGTTTAGGCCACTAATGGTTCTTTCTTTTTTTATATATGCTTTCAATGTACAGCTTCTTTAGATTTCCCTGATTCCCCCATATTGCTTATTTCTATGCTGTAAATGATTGTGGTTTAAAATGTTTTTTTTTTCTTCCTGGGGCAAAATCAGAGTCAATGTAAAGCAGTGATGTATCCTCTGAAAGACTACATTCTACACAGTCCTGGTTTTTAAGCTACCGCTAATGTAGCGTTTTGCCATAACTGTCGTAGCCTTTACAAGATATTTTATGTTGAATATATTTTGCATCATATTGTTTACTTTTTATGTATTGTTTTAAGTGTTTCTACATTGAATCCTGCTCTGTTAAGCTGCCCCTTATGCACACAGCAGGTTGGATTTGACAGCAAATCTTCTCCCCTTTTTCTTGTTCCATTTCTTCTTTATCGAACATTTCCGTTGGAAACATTTGAACAAAAACATTGGACATAGTTTGATACCATCTCAGTCTGTCCACTCCCACCTGTAGTTCTAACTACATTTATTTCTGTGCTATAACCTCTCAGTTAGTATTTATTTATGGTTTGTTTATTTATTTATTGGCCTGTGGTTCAGAAGTGACAGCCTGGTGGATATAGAGAGAACAATGTGAATGTAAATGAGAACATGGGGAGATATGTGAAGGTACTGTAACTATGGGTGCTGTATAGTGCACTATGTTGCCCTGGTTAAAACACTATGGCCGCGTTTGTAAATTCGCTCTGAGAGCGCCCGGAGCGTCCACGTGACTGCCTCTCGTCCAAATGAAATCAAATGACTCGGTTCCATTAGGACGCTGAACCCAGTGTGCGCTCCGACGAATTTACGAATGCAGCCTATATAGGAAAGTCTGTCATTTAAGACGCAGACTGGCATACCTTTGAACGTTTCCCGCTTTTTCTTTCTTTTGATTTGATTTGATTTATTTAATTTAAGTGCTCTTACTGTTGCCAGTGATTTGAACCCCTCTCTGCAGTAGGTGCTTCTCTCTTTGTGCATCTCTCTGAGTACACGGTTTGGATGAACTACCTCACACTACATATATGAGTTTCTGGAAATACATAACAGCCCATATTATCCGGTGTAAAAAAAAAAAAAAAAAAAAAAAAAGAGATGTGAATAAAGAGTTTGTTTTTATTTATTTATTTATATTAAAATCGTACCATCGTCAATGTTAGGAGACTGCTAGTACTGTATGTAATGTACATTTTGTTCAAAAGTACTATTTATATACATTTTATTTTTTTCAGTTTATGTGCAATATCATTTGTAGAATAGTAACCTATAGGTAGTGAGTGGTTGATCTGTACATTGTAGATGTTGGTATGTTTTCAAGGGTTAGAAAGAGGTTTGGTACTAGCCATGTTTTAATTTTTTTCTAGATAAAGATGTATTTGATGGCTCAATTCTGAATTTGCCCCATCCCTCCCTTCCTTCCTGCTCCCTACGCCCTCTCTGTTGGTCTGGCACTGGGCTCACTCCCTGACTACGGTCAGAATGCTGTACAGTAATAACAACCCTTAATGTCAGCTCCCAGAATTCATCTGGGGAGAAATCATGCATGGCCTGACGCTCGGCCACATCTCAATAGTCTCACAAGTGGCTTCCTCTTCTTGTCCATCTCTGATCTGAAAACGCATGTTACTGATTCACTCATCCGAACAAGGACAGGTGAAAGCATGGTGGATGCAGGGGGTTTGACCTTTAGTAGATTAGCTCTGATGTAACTGTATAGCCTATGGAAGAAGGGAAAGGAGGAGAGGAAGCCTTTCAACCCTATTGAGATGCAGTCCTTCTGCAGTCTTAAGATGGTTTGTCCAAAACACTCACCAGGGCCAGCTGTGTACATTCTAGCCTTTGGATCTGAACATGGCCTCACTTACAGACCAAGTGTATGCACTGGAAATGGACAATGTCAACCTGCAACTCCTGCAAATAAAAGGGTTGAATTTGATTTGTGTTTTCTCCTTTCTGTTTTGATTCTGAATGCACAACTCTTAGGAAATGAACAGTGACTTTTTAAATTTTGTATTTATTGAAAACAACTTTCAGCAGAAACAGACGATGATGAATAATGACCCAGATGATGAATGGACTCTCTTAGTTAGAGCAAAAAGAGATTTGTGGAGTGGTGAGAGCTGGTCTGGTTCAGAAGAGCTGTAGTTTGTCACCAGCATGTGGTAGGTACTAGACAGCCTTGCTAGAAAGGACAAAAAGGGATGATACAGTCAGAACTGACTAGCTAGCACAGCACATGAGCTATTAGGTCTTAAAGGGGCTATTAAACTTTGGGTCTCTAGCTGACTCGTGTCCCAGTAGTCAGGTAACCCCCTGTGTGAAGAGCTCCTCTGTCAGGCTAGTTTAGGTGGTGTTCCCCAGGCCAGGGCATAGACCACTAGGGGTGGACCTAACTGGTCCGAGGTGTTCCTGTGGTCAGGTCCCCCAGCGTGGTGAAGAACTCCTCCATCTCCTTCTGAAGGAGAACGTTCCGGTTCTCTGCGTCCTGCCGGGCCCTCTCGGAGTTCCTCAGTCGGATCTCAAGCATACGGTACCTCTTCCTCTCCTGGTCCAGGTCCTCCTCCAAGCGATCCGATTGGACCTGATATGCAGAACATGACTCCTCCAACCTGGGAACAGAGAGAGATGGTTTAGAGTCCAACAACACAATGTCATAATGACATCCCATATAATCAAGATGATTTGATATGATTTATAAAAAACAATCTCTTTACATCCATATTGGCGAGTAGCTTAGGCTAACTATGCTCTGGGCCCGGTATTTGAACATCTTTATTGATTGGAAAGCGGCAATCAGATTGGATTCAATTGTAGAATTGAGTATTTCAAAACTGAACATTTTGATTCTGATCGTTTGGATAGGGATTTGGATTTGGTAATTCAATCCGACCTTTTTATTTTGCTTTTGATTATTTCAAAACTCAACTGTACTGTAGTGATTAGGATAGTTTTGATGCAGAAAATCTGGATAATCTTGATCCCACTGGAAGGGTGGAGTCAGTGTGCATGAAGGTGAAAGTCACTATAATCTATACAACAGGTTCTAAAATGGAGATGTTGGGGAAGAAATTATCTTAAATAAAGGTTAGTAATAGTATTTAATGGAGTGTGAGTTAGCTAGTGAGAAGTAGAATTGTGTCAATGTGTTGTATGATGAGTTATGCAGATAACAATACATTTACAAGTGACATGCAAACTGTCTTATTTTTCCTTCGCTGCCTTTCTTTATGTAGTAACTTGTATTTTTGGCTAAACAAAATGTTGTAACATGACTAGCACTGAAAATTCAGATTCTGTAATCTTGATCTTGTGTTAATTGGATCAGAACGACATTTTGAAATACCGGCTCAAAATCAGACTTATCGAACTGATCCTGGATTGCAAAAAAGGGGATTACAGAATCCGAATTATTTTGATCCAGATTAAACATTTTAGAAATACTGGAACCTGGTTATCTTAGATTAGCCTCTGGCTAGTGCTTACTTGCGTATGCGGGCTTCATAGGCGATCCTGTGTCTCCTTAGCTCCTCCCTCAGTTCACACACCAGGCTGGTGAGACTCTGGGTCATCTCTGACCCCTGACCCTTGGTGTCATCGCCAGGGTCAGTCTCACTGCAGCCAGCGCTGCTCACACACAGGTCCAGAGCATCACTACTGTCCCCTGCCTCAGAAGGCCTCTCCTGACCTGACCCTGACACACTTCCAGACTCCCCCTTCCCAGAGTTCAGTGTGGCTGCCTCACTTTCTCCTGATTCAGTCAGTGAGATCTCACAGGACGTCCAGGAGGAAGTGGTGTCGCCGGTCACGATCAGACTGGAGGGGGTGGCGGTAACGTTGTCATAGGCCGAGAGTCTGTGGGAGCGGGAGGTGTTTCTGTGAGAGGGGGAGGATCTGATATGAGAGGGAGAAAGGCCAACGAGAGAGTCTTTCTGAGAGTCTGTGAGGGAGTGAGGGAGGGTCTCCTGAAGGGAGAGGGAGGAGTCCTTGAGGAGGAGGGAGGATTCTTTTAGTCGTTCCCCGGACGAGGCGGTGCGTCTATGACTGCGTAGAGACGACAGGCCGTTCATCAGCCAGTTACCCCCCCCAACAAGAGACACATCCCCCGCCGACCCTCCTAGCTTCCCCTTCCCTCCCCCAGTCCCAGACCCCCCCTTGATAGAACTCCTCCAGGAGGGAGGGGCTTTGGACTGTTTACTGGGGCTGAGACCGGCTCCACTCACGACCTTTCCCTCTACTTTTCCATCCGTCTTTCCCTCTGTTTTCGCTTTGCCCTCCTCTTCCCCTTCTGTACTTCCCTGGGGAGTGGGTTCAGGGGGGTTAGTGTCCACTGAGGAGGTGCTGGTGGCCAGGGGGGGTTGGAGGTCTTCTCTGGGGGGGTTGGGGCTGGGGGGTCCTGGGGAGGGACAGGACGGGGGGTCCATGTCGTCCTGAGAGATCCACCCTACCAGGCAGCGTTGGGCTGTTTTCTTCCTCTGTGTGTCTATAGGAGGGTGCGTCTCTGTTTCTACCTCCTCGCCCTCATACAGACCAACGTGTTCGCTGATAAGCACTGTCATCAGGTGCTGCACCTGGGAGCTACCTGTGGGCAGAGACGTGGAAAGACACACAGACTCAGATACATACAAGGTCACACAGGTGGACCAGACAGACACACAGACTCAGATACATACAAGGTCACACAGGTGGACCAGACAGATATAAACACCCATAATTCTCCTCCCACAACAAGGTAAAACTAAACCATGTCAGTCAACACCATCACCAGGATGAAACGTCATGATCATGAAGTTAAATTGGGAGTCATTCTAATAGGTTATAGTAAGAACAATGTTTACCAATCATGGGTTGATTTTAGACCCGGTCCAGCATTACTGGATCACACTGGAAGTAAAGCCCACACCCCGCCCCCCCCAGTAGCTTTCTAGGACCAGATTTGTTGACCACTGGGCAGTGGCGTACCGCAAAATCCCGAGGCCCCCCCGCAAGGTGGCGGCGGGGGCCCTTTCGCAACGGAGGTTAAAAAAAACTTTTTTTAGAGTCCGATGCGTTATTGACGTTGCGAAATTTCGCAATATACACTCTACATTCTAAATGCTTGACTTAGCAAAAGGTACAAACAAGTGAGAGCAATCCGATGTTAGGGGGCCCCTTAGTGGCTGGGGCCCCCCCGCGGTGCGTCGCTTGCGGGCCCGTCCGCTACGCCACTGCCACTGAGGTTGAACATCAATAGTTTCACATGTAGATGTTACTTGCCCTCCATCATAGTTACAGGGTCCTCCACTCTGGGCCTGAGGATGTTAGGGCCAAACACTGTAGCCAGGTTCTGAACACTCATCTTATTCTCACTGGAGTGGGACTGGACCTCATCTAGAAACCTACACACACACACACACACACACACACACACACACACACACACACACACACACATTATGCAACAAAGAAAGCAACACCCAGAAGCAATCACGATCAAGAAGCTCCTTTTTATCAAACAGTGGCTTCATATCACTCAGGCCTACCTGTTCTCCCATGCATACCCCTAACCATCTCCCCTAACCCTGCCACCCCCCTCCCCCCCTGGACATTGCTTGTTCCCTGTTGCCTGTTTGTTAACTCTGTGTTCTATGTGCTCATGTTATCTGTTGCTTGTTGCTTCTTGTGTTTTCTGTTTTTCCCATATTGTCAGCTTCTTTGAGGCCCGGAAAAGCGCTATATAAATACAATGAATTATTATTTTTATAATTATTATAATTATAATTATTATTATTATTATTATTATTATTATTATATCTCATTCAGTCCCTTCAGTATAAATCAGACTAACTTAGTGATGAGTCATGGTGTTGGCAGCGTGTGAGCTGCCTCTGATGCATTTAGTATTAATAGACACGGAGGAGGCGAGAGAGACCTAGCACAGACGTTGAATAACTGATTAACTGTGATGTCACTTCCTCTGGTGTCAGCTGGTGTTGTGGGGGCGGATGATGTCATCTATTAGTCTGAGTAGGAATGTGTTAGGAATGATTTTGACCATATCGAAAAACCTTCTGACTTCCGTACCAAACGTTGACCTGATGAGGGTGGTGACACAATAAAATGTAAAACAAAAATACAACAAAAACTCAACCTCAATCAAAAGGCTTATTGCACATCGTTAGCCTCATAGCATAATTGATTAAAGTCATGCTTCACTTGTGGTCAGCCGAGCCATCTTTGTATGTAGTGTCAAAAATGCCTATGTCAAAGAGATGACTTGGGCAGATAGTGATTTTGGAATGTAACAAGCATTCTGATAGGCTGATGGCATAGGCAATAATAATAAAATCAGCAGTGTTAGGAGAGTACAGTAGCGTTCGACAGATATCTCAATTTGGCCAAAATATGACTTTTATGGCAATTATGCTATCAGGCTAACGACATGGGAGATCTCTCACTGGAGTCCAGGTTCAGTCTCTCTCCACCTTGTCCTACTATGTATCTCTCTCTCTCTCTCTCCTGCCTCTTCTTCATGTCTGTCTGAGGAAAGGAAACCAAAATGTTTCCTACGTTTCCAATGGAAGTCTTACTTGCAGATGTACTTGAGGAGGTTGTAGTTGACCTGAGGAAGGGTTTTCACCTGCTTACCAAGCTCAAGGATTCCCTTCAAAGAGAAGCACAACAGGGATAAACATTCACTATGATCAATCAGTAACGTCTGAATTGACAGTCAACCTTTATGTCAACAAAGAAGAAACACACACACGTGCACACACACACACACACACACACACACACACACACACACACACACCATCTCCTGGTCCTTGGCCAGTAGCTGAGCACAGGAGAGGAAGAGTGTATATTTGGAGAACGGGACAACAGGCTCAGGCAGTTCCCTCAGGTAGAGCTTCAGTAGCGACGCCACCGTGTGGACATCAGTAGTACTGCGAGAGAGGTCAGAGGTCAGAGAGAGAAACACACAGGGTTTAGTCATCTCGGTAGGGCTGCCCAAAGAAATGAAATGTGTAACTCTAACCTGTCAAATATCGGTTTCTCTCCTCGATCGAAGGCGTCCTGCAGCTCTCGAACGTGATTGGTCTGTCCCGGGGACCTAAAAAGCCCCTCCTCTTTCAGGCCGCCCTGGCGTATGAAACACACACACTGCTCCACCAGCAGAGGGACCAGACGCTGAGCGGCACACTGGCCCTCACACAGCATGGTCTCCTCCAGGTGCTGCCCAAACACACCTAGAACAACCCACCAACACACACACCAACACACACATGCCTGTCATACCTCCTCTGAGCAGGGCCCATATAACTCTACGTACATATACGTAGCTCTGACCAACTTCCCAATATACGTATGTGTGCGTGTCTGTGTGTGTGTGTGTGTGTGTGTGTGTGAGTCTATGTGTATGTGTATGTGTGTGAGTGTGTGTGTGTGTGTGTGTGTGTATGTGTATGTGTATATGTATGTGTGTGTGTGTGTGTGTGTGTGTTACCTCCTCCGAGGGGGGCCCATATAGCTCTGCGTATCGCTCTGACCCATTCCTCCATGTCGCTCTGAGAATTGGCCATCAGCAGGAAGGATTCATGGCCGACACCAGATCGATCCTTCTCTCCACTCCCTCCTAAAATCAATATGATATTTGGAGTACAAAACAAACAAACATTTAAGTGCTACTGCAAGAAATGTTCTTTTTTCTTTTAAATTCTTCATAACTTTTCTTCCTTTCCATGATTTTTGCTCTTATTTCTGTTTTTCTTTTCTTGATGTTTTCTGAGCAAACTATGTATCCTGTCTTTTTTCATTTTTTGTTATTTTTATTTTTTACCATTTTGTATCAAGATATGATTATACATAATATATGATGAGAGAATCATGGATATGATTTTGTTTGTGGTTTATTTTATCTTATTTACATGTATTAAGTGTTCTTTGTCGTATATTGAAACCTAGCTATTGACGGGAGTGGAACTATGTACAAGCCTTCTCGGCTTCGTTCCCTCCTTGCACCGTTTCATGTGTGCTAAATAAACCAAACTAAACTAAACTAATTCTCATGAACATTGACACAACTTAAATTCATTTTCTTCAGGGCTAAAAAAACACCCACTCCTCCATATACTGTAGACATGCTGCACACACACAAGATCTTTTCTTCAGGAAAAGCTTTGCTCTGTAAATATCATGTCTGTTTTGGACAGCCTCATTAACCCCCCTCCCCCTCCTGTGAGGTTCAAACAGACATCCCTCTCACACCCTCAGTGAACACAGTGAAGCAACAACCATGTGACGTTTCAGAGTACCTAAGATGATGTCAAATTCACTTCATGTCAGACTAAACATACAGCACCTGTGTTGTGTCCCGAGGAGCTGGGTTTGTGACGTGAACGGTGAAAGCATACACAACAACAATGTTAGGCTGGAGACGTGTGACATTCTACAACAGTCTGAGCTCTGAGCAGATCCTCTCCTCTCAGGAGTCAGAAAGCCCTGCTATTGTTCCTACAAACCACTAGAGGGCGACACTGCCGGTAAAGATGTCCTTTTGCCTCTGTCTTGGTACCGTCATGTGGCTGATAGGGTCATTGTGAGGAAGGTGAACCTGAGAGTACTGGTCACAGTGACACAGCCTCCCTGTCTCGCTCCCTCCCTCCCTTCCTTCTCTCACTGCTCCACCACCTCTTCTGCTCCTCTCCATCTGTGTCTCTAGAAGTCTCAGTAACTGTGTTCCTGCCCCCCCCCCCTCTCTCTCTCTCTCTCCCTCTTGAAACAAACACTTCAAATCCCAACATTCAGCACCCTCACACCCGCTTGTTGCCTAGCGACCATGTAATTGTTGACATTATAGACATTCTTGTAGTTTATAGGAGATGTTGTAGGAGTGTTCATGAATACGGGTCATGAGGATCAGCTCTTTCCCTCTTGGCATTGGTGGTGTGTGTGTGTGTGTGTGTGTGTGTGTGTGTGTGTGTGTGTGTGTGTGTGTGTGTGTGTGTGTGTGTGTGTACAGAGCAGAGCCAGGGACAAAGACCGAGTCTCCTCTATGCATCAATCACACAGTACATTCACTATGACACTCAGTTATGACACCCAGTGTTTTCCTCTACGTTCCATGTTTCCATGTGAAGGAGGGTCGTATCGATGGGACTGTTCCTGTGTTTATCTACCAACATGTGTGTTTATGCCATTTCTAACATTCCAGGAGCGGCGAGGAGCACAGAGCACCGAACAGCTTTTTATTTCAGCTATTGTTGAGGAGGAAGTAAATACAAGTCCAGGGTCTGATCACTCATGTCCTGTCTGTCTCTGATTACCACTGGGTTGTCAAAGAGAATCATCCTATTCACAACAAGACTGTTACCTGTTAAAACTGTTCATGAAAAATACTAACTGGTGTACATGTGAAGTCCAGAGGATGCTCTGTGGAGAGGGACTACTGTTTTCTTCATAATAAACCATTTGGAGGGATTATAAATAAATCATAATCAAAGTAAATAATGGATTAAATGAGCCGATTGGGGCTCAGTTAAATAGACCGTCAGACACACACACACACACACACACACACACATACACACACACACACACACACACACACTCGCACACACACACACACACACACACACACACATACACACACACACACACACACACTCGCACACACACACACACACACACACACACACACACACACACACACACACACACACACACACACATACGTGTCTTACCAGCGGCTATGCTGCAAAATGACAGATTTCCAACCGAGAAAGACATACAGAAAACTCACACCTCTACAAAACCAAAAACCCCTCCAGCTAAAGAGAAAGGAGCCCTTACCCTCTGTGTAGACCCCTGGGTGTCTGAGGAGCTTGCAGCAGCCGTGCCCCATGTTGGGTCTGGAAGAGCAGGGTGAGAGGGGGCGTGTAACCAGGCGGTAGAGAGGGAGCTACAGCTGTGCTATGTCAGTTACCCATCTACCAGCCTGGCCCAGCAGGGGGGTCTGGCCTCGCAGGGGGGGCAGTCAGCACGCAGGTGTGTGTGTGCCAGGAGGCCACGGGATGCCATGCCAGAGCGCAGAGCCAGAGAGACAACAGTCACACACTCTAACACCCCACTCTAAGTCTCTGAATAAACCACAGTCCACAATACAGTGTTTTTTTATAAGCACCCTTATAAAAAGTCCACTAGCAAGTCCACAAATAAATGCCTCATAGTCATCGAACAAAATCTCTTACATCCTCTGAAAATCAAATCAAAAATGTCTTCCGATAAATCTTCTAGCATGTCCCCCCTAGGAGTACTCTGATTCAGAGAGGGAGGTGTTTTTCTTCGTTTTTCTTTCTTTCTTTCCTTCTTCCTTATTTTCTTCCTACAGAAACTGCTGCTCTAGCTTCAGCAGACAAACAAGCCTTCCAGAGTGTGCACAACAGGCGTTTTCTCTCACACACTCATACTGTACACAGTAGAGACCTCCATCATGCAGCCCCACGCTGGGAAGAGCGGCAATAAATAAAGCCATTGTTGAAGTGTCTGACATCTTGTCCATGTCATGCAAGTTCTGTCTCACAGAACATAGTGAATGTGTTCTGTGCTCTACGCACTATACTGCACGCGCAACGTTGCCTGCGCCACTCAAACCAGATTCTGAATCTCAGTTAGCTCTACTGGGTGGAGATTGTTTCAGTTATACAATCGTCTTTTTTTCTATAGATTTGATTAGATCTAATCCAATTCTGAAATGGTAATGACCAATCAGAGTCAGAGTATATTGTAGCCTGCATTGTGCACATTGAGAAGGGTTATCATGTTGAGATATCATCTATAGATATAGCCTAGACTTTTTCAAAATGTCAAACTAGAATGTGCCACCTTGGGTAGTACCAATTTGTGAACATTCTGGTCTGGGGCCTCGACTTTTATTTAAGGCTCTCAATCACCGTTCACAATGAAATAATGTGGGCATATTATACATTTCCTGAATCCTTAGAGTCCTGTGAGTATTGCAGTACTTGTGTTTTGTGTCCCTGATGTCCCAGATGCCACAGGGCTAAAAGAAAGGATATAGTTTAGTTTAGAAAAATGCGAAAGAAATGTGTGTCCCTGATGTTTGAAGAGTTCAAGTGACCTTTTATGTTTGTCAGAAGGATTCGTGAGCTTGTAAATGAGTCTTCTTCTGTTTATCATTGGGTAATCTTGACAGTGGGCTCCCACACCTCCACAGCCCTCAGACTCAGCACTGGGTCCCCCCAGGGCTGCGTGCTAAGCCCCATCCTCTTCAACCTCTAGTCTACACCCACGACTTCACCCCCGTCCACCCCAGCAACTCCATCATAAAGTTTGCAGACGACACCACCGTGGTGGGCTGCATCTCGGGGGGGGACGAGACGGTGTACAGGGATGAGGTGGAGCAGCTGGGCAAGCTGTGCAAAGTCAACAACCTGCTGCTGAACCAGCTAAAGACCCAGGAAATCATCGTGGACTTCAGGAGGAAAAAATCTGAGGTCCAGCCCCTGCTCATCGACGGAGGGAGCGTGGAGAGAGTCTCAACTCTCTGATTCCTGGGGGTGCACATACAGGAGGACCTGTCCTGGAGGACCAACACAGCAGCCATCATCAAGAAGGCACAACAGCGGCTCTACTTCCTGAGAGTCCTCAGGAACTACCACCTCAGACAGGAGCTGCTTGTGACCTTCTACCGCTGCACAGTGGAGAGCATCCTCACCTACTGCATTTGCGTGTGGTTCTTCAGCTGCACAGCAGCAGAGAGGAAAGCGCTACAGAGAGTCGTGAGATCGGCCCAGAAGATCATCGGCGCCCCCCTCCCCTCTCTGGAAGAGCTGTACAACACGCTGCCTCAGGAAGGCCTCCAAGATCTCCGGGGACTCATCCCACCCTGCACTCAGGCAGGCGGTTCAGGACCATGTTCGCACGAACAAACAGACTGAAGCTCAGCTTCTACCCTAGGGCCATTCAGGCCCTGAACACAGCAAAGACCTAGGTTCTAGGCCCTGGACAATCTAGACAATTTGATGGCAGCTACTAGATTGTAAACATAAGTGCAATATTGTAATACAACTGTGAACATTCTAAACCTGCTAACTGCGACACTTTAATGAATGTGCAACAAATATTATGTGCAATATGACAACCCATGTGCACATAAGGTTCAGATATAGGAAAAAGTTAGGATATTTATAGCATAGCATAGTGTACAGCACAGTGTTTTATTGTATAGTATAGTAGTATAGTATAGTAGATAGCCTTATTTATGTCAACCAGCTCTTTTCTCTTTTTTGTTTTATCCTTGGCTCTCTTGTTTTTAGTCTTTTTTCCAAGCACCAGGGGAGCCCCCCCTCCTAAATTTGGTTGTATGGTACCTGTACTGTATTAATGACAATAAAGACCATTCATTCATTCATTCATTCATTCATTCATTCAGAGACAGAATTATAGATCAACCGTTTTCAAGACGTTTTACTATTATCCATGACAGGTCTTCAATAAATAAAGGACTAAAAGGAAGAAACACTTATTTACGACTACAGCATTATTGACATCACATGTCAAGCCAATACAGTTTGAGCTATGAAGTACAGTATCTGGAATTGTAATATTTCATTTAACATTATGACACATCACAGTGCCCAACATTCCACCAACACCATATCGATGGCCGAAATGCAAAACCTCCTATCTGCAAAATTAACTCTTTTTTTTGCAGACAGACCTATCATGTGCAGCCTTCCTTGTTGTCATCATTTAAAGTGAAAACCACAAATCTGAAAATTTGCAGATAGGAGGTTTTGCTCTTGAGGTCATTCCACAGCATCTCTATTGGGTTACGGTCTGGGCTCTGACTGGGCCACTCCAAAAGGTGCATTTTCTTTTTTTGAAGCCATTCTGTAGTAGATTTACTTCAATGTTTAGGGTCATTGTCTTGCTGCATCACCCAACTTCTACTGAGTTTCAGCTGGCGGACAGCCACCCTGACGTTATCCTGTAGGATACCTTGATAGACTTGGGAATGCATTTTCCCCTCGCGCAGCAACGTTTTTTTTGGAGAGCAGCGGCTTCCTCTGTGGTGTCCTGCCATGGACACCATGCCTGTTCAATGTTTTACGTATGGTAGGCTCATGAACTGTTAGCCAGTTCCAATGATTCCTTCAAGCCTTTAGTTGTTACTCTAGGGTTCCTTTTGACCTCATTGAGCATTCTGCGTTGTGCCTTTGGAGTCATCTTTGCTGGGCGCCCACTTCTAGGGAGAGTAGCCACAGTAATAAATCGTCTCCATTTATCGACAATTTGTTTAACTGTGGACTGAAGAATATCTAAACTCTTTGAGATTACTTTGTAACTCTTTGCAGCTTTATGCAAATCTACAATGCTTTGTAGGTCTAAAATCGTAGGTCTTCGGAGATCTCATTTGTGCAAGGCATGGCTCACATTAGTAGTCTGAGATATCCATGGCTGAGGGCCGTGAGATTAAGCATATGCTTTAGGGCTAAGCATGGACGCATGGTAATTCACACACCGTAGATAGACTGAACAACACCTGCATCAAGTCCCGTGGCTTTATACTCCCAATTATTATTATTACTGGTGTAGTGACTACATTATGGGTTCATGTTCTCCTCTTACTGTTGGTTGTGTAGTGGGAGGGAACCAGTTCTGGCACTAGGGGCAGAGGGGAAGATTATTAACGTTGCACCTTCCTGTTTAGAGACAAGAGTTTTGGTGATCTATTTTCTGGTCCTGTACTGAGAGTACAAGTTGTTATTTTGATTAAACAGTTATCATTACGTTGCCTACGTCTTTCCTTTTTCCTCCGGCACTACACTGGTGACCCCCGACGTGGATTTTTGTTAACGTAATTGTGTACAAAAACCAGCGAGCGAACATTACAATCCTGCAAAATGTCCGGGCGAGGAAGACGTTCAAACCAGCGGCAGCCATCACCATCCCCTGTCAGGGTAACGCGTGGTGCGCACACTCCCACTCTCAAGCTACCAGAGTTCTGGGACTCAACGCCTGCTGCATGGTTTGCTATTGTAGAGGCACATTTCAACAAAAGTGACATCGATGACGACGACGACCGGTACAACCATGCTGTGGCAATGTTGGGCAGCTCCACCGCAGCTCGAGTGGTAGGTTTTTTGTCTGCTCCCCCGACGACGAACAAATATGAGCGCCTCAAGGCCCTGCTTCTAGAGACATTTGAACTGTCCACTGCGGAGAGGGTGCGGCGCCTATTTGCCATGTCGGACTTGGGTGACGAGAGGCCTTCTGCGCGCATGGAGAGGATGCTAAACCTGCTCGGTACAGAAGACCCCATGATCCTCTTCACAGAGCTGTTCATGCGCACATTGCCAGCTCAAGTTAGGATGGCGCTGGCCAACACCGCCATCATGGAGCCCCGCGCCCTGGCCAGGGAGGCGGACCGGTTCGTCTTGGCCATGCCTCAACGGTCCCCCGACCTGCTCGCTCCCGCGGCCGCCCCGCCACCCGACCGTCGCAGGAGAGCGAAGGATGACGCCAGACCTTCTGGCCAGCAGGGTAACGCTGCGGGCCATTGTTTCTACCACGCCACTTTTGGCGCCAAGGCCAAACGGTGCCGCTCACCCTGCACCTTCGGACCGACGGGAAACGGCGGGGCCGGCACTCAGTAGTGGCCCTGAGCGCTGGCGTCACCAACAGGCTGCTCTTCATACAAGACACCGCCTCTGGTCGCAGTTTCCTTTGTGACACAGGTGCCCAGTGGAGCATCATTCCGGCAGAGAGATCGGATGTGGCGAAGGAGGAGCGTGGTCCGCAGTTGGCAGGCGCGGACGGCACACCTATCTGCTCTTATGGCACTAGGGCGGTGGACGTGTGCTTCGGAGGGCAATGCTTTTCGTGGGATTTTGTCATAGCGGCTGTCACATTTCCCCTCCTTGGTGCGGATTTTCTGTGCGCCCACAACCTGTTGGTGGACGTGGGGAACAGGCGCCTGGTCAACTCACAGACTTTCGCTTCCTTCGCCTGTACGCAGGGGGAGGCGGTCTACAGCGGGTGGTCCAATACGCTCGCCGAAAGTGACCAGTACCTTCGGCTGCTCGCCGAATTCCCCGACCTTACCAAGCCCACCTTCTCCGCGCCCACGGTGAAACACGGAGTGGAGCACCACATCGAGACCGAGGGGCCTCCCCTCCACGCCAGGGCCAGGCGCCTCAACCCGGAGAAGCTGGCCATCGCCAGGGCGGAGTTTGCGCATATGGAGCAGGTGGGCATCGTTCGGCGCTCGAGCAGCCCCTGGGCGTCTCCCCTGCACATCGTCCCTAAGTCAGACGGCGGGTGGCGCCCATGTGGGGACTACCGCCGCCTCAACGACGCGTCCAAGCCTGACCGCTACCCGGTCCCACATGTCCAGGACTTTTCAGCGAACCTGGCAGGCAAACGCTTCTTCTCCAAAGTGGACCTGGTACGGGGGTACCATCAGGTGCCGGTGCACCCCGAGGACGTCCCTAAGACGGCCGTAATCACGCCATTTGGACTCTTCGAGTTTCTGCGGATGCCGTTCGGCCTGAAGAACGCGGCGCAGACCTTCCAACGCCTCATGCACTCGGTGCTCCGGGACCTACCATTCCTCTTCGTCTACTTGGATGACATCCTCGTCGCAAGCACCACGGAGGAGGAGCACCTGTCCCACCTCCGGGCCCTTTTCACACGGCTCAGCCAACATGGGCTGATTGTCAATCCGGCGAAGTGTGAGTTCGGACGGAACACCATCGACTTTCTCGGGCACCGGGTCTCCGCAGAGGGGGTGACCCCCCTCCCCTCGAAGGTGGAAGCTGTCGCTGCTTTCCCGCGCCCCAGCACAATCAGCGAGCTCAAGGGGTTCATCGGGATGGTAACCTTCTACTATCGCTTCCTCCACCACATCGCTCACATCCTGCGGCCTCTGTACGATGCCCAGAAGGGCAAGACTCTGAAGCAGCCGGTGGACTGGACGGCGGAGCGTGTCAAAGCCTTTCAGGACACCAAGGCGGCCCTGGCCCGCGCTGCCATGTTGGCCCACCCCTCGCCCTCGGCACCCACTGCTCTCACCACGGACGCCTCTGGCTTTGCTGTGGGAGCGGTGTACGAACAGTGGGTTGGGGACGCCTGGCAGCCTCTTGCATTCTTCAGCCGCCAGCTGTCTCCCAGAGAGCAAAGGTACAGCACATTCGACAGGGAGCTCCTCGGGCTGTGGCTTGCTGTCAGACACTTCCGTTTTTTACTTGAGGGCCGCGAGTTTACGGCCTACGTGGACCACAAGCCACTCACGCACGCCATGTCCAAGGTGGCGGAGCCGTGGTCCGACCGCCAACAGCGCCAGCTCGCCTACATATCCGAGTTCACCACAGACATCCAGCACGTTGCTGGGAAGTCCAACCAGGTCGCGGATTGTCTCTCCAGGGCGGTGGTTGGTGCGGTCCAACTGGGTTTGGACTACGCGCGCATGGCTGCAGACCAGGCCGCCGACCCCGCCGTCCAGGCTCTCAAGTTGTCGGACACAGGACTGCGCCTAGAAGAGGTGGTTTTCGGTGACGCAGGGGCCACGCTCCTGTGCGACGTCTCCATGGGTCAGCCACGACCGGTGGTCCCCGCCAACTGGAGGCGCCCCGCCTTCGAGGCGATACACGGCTTGTCTCACCCTGGTAGGAAACCGTCCTCACGGCTGGTGTCAGAGAAATTCGTCTGGCATGGGCTCAAGAGGGATGTGAGGGCCTGGGTAGACACGTGCATCGCCTGCCAGCGCGCCAAGGTGCATCGACACGTCAGGGCCCCCCTGGAGCAGTTCTCTGTGCCTGAGCGGAGGTTCGATCATGTAAACGTGGACCTGGTAGGGCCGCTGCCCCCCTCGCACGGATACACCTATCTCTTTACCATGGTGGACAGGACGACTCGCTGGCCGGAGGCAGTTCCGCTCTCCTCAACGACAGCCCCCGACCTGGCCCGGGCGTTCATCGCGGTGTGGGTCTCCCGCTACGGCACCCCTGCTGATCTCTCCTCTGACCGTGGCTCACAGTTTACTTCAGAGCTGTGGGCAGCGGTGGCGGAGAATCTGGGGGTCAAGCTCCACCGCACGACCGCCTATCACCCGCAGGCGAACGGGCTCTGTGAGCGTTTCCATCGATCCATGAAGGCCGCCCTTCGAGCCAGCCTCACGGACAGCGACTGGCTTGACAAGCTGCCGTGGGTCATGCTGGGGCTCAGGACAGCGCCTAAGGAGGACCTCCAGTCGTCGTCCGCTGAGCTGGTGTTTGGACAGCCGCTGCGGGTCCCCGGTGACTTCATTCCCAAGTCAACGGAGCCCTGGTCCGCCGCCGCTCAGCGCGCCTCCCTGCTGGACAGCGCCAGGACCTTCGTCCCGGTCCCGACTACGCAGCATGGTGTCCCTACTTCGAGGGTGCCCCCGGAGCTGCACTCAGCGAGGTTCGTTTTCATTCGTCATGATGGCCACAGGACTCCACTACGTCCTCCTTATGACGGGCCTTTCCGTGTCATCGAGGCCGGAGCCAAGAACTTCATGGTTGACATGGGGGGTAGGCCTGAGTGTGTGTCCGTTGATCGCCTCAAACCGGCCCACTTGGACCTTGAACTGCCCCTGGACTTGGCCCTGCCACCGCGCAGAGGCCGGCCTCCAGTCCTACCTCCCCTGCCGCGCCCTGGACATTCCCCCCTCCGACCCCGACAACCCCCCGCAGCTCGCGAGCCCCCGGTCGTCACTGCCCCCCGTCCTTCCCTGCAGGAGGACGTGGTGGGCGATGTCACACCTCCTCCCGCACCTCCTGACTTTACCTACGATCGTAGGGGCCGGGCCATACGCCCTCCTCGCCGTGAGGATTTCCAATATTGAGGTGAACACTGGGGGGGCTGGTGTAGTGACTACATTATGGGTTCATGTTCTCCTCTTACTGTTGGTTGTGTAGTGGGAGGGAACCAGTTCTGGCACTAGGGGCAGAGGGGAAGATTATTAACGTTGCACCTTCCTGTTTAGAGACAAGAGTTTTGGTGATCTATTTTCTGGTCCTGTACTGAGAGTACAAGTTGTTATTTTGATTAAACAGTTATCATTACGTTGCCTACGTCTTTCCTTTTTCCTCCGGCACTACACTACCCAATTATTTACTATTTATGGAGCTAATAATAATTTAAAAATAAATTATGGAGCTAATTTTTCCTTTTCTAAGGCCATTAAATATGACCTAATGGCCTTAGAAAGAAAAATTATAATAAAACGAGGCCAAGATTTACTACCTTGAGTGCACGAAAGGGCGTGGCTTCTCTTACAAATGAGCACTGCTAAAATGTGTTGTTTTAAAGGAACTTTCTTTTATTTGTGAGCTAACCAAAACAAGGGGACAAATGAATCAAAACGAGGGAATGAATTGTTAAAGAGAGGGCACAATTTACTGCATCGGGTGCACGCAATAGCATTTTGTCAGCTCGATGTAGTAAAACTGTGGCCTCGTTTAATTTGTTTCTCTCTCGTTGGCCACTCCAGGGCACCATAACTATTCACTCCTGTTTTTACTGTTACACAACCCTAACCCTGCTGTTAGTTCCCATAAAAATATTCAGCTCACTGTAGGCTTATACTGTGTATAATACAGCTATAAACCAACACATTATATGTCTAATTAATTGGACAAGAAAATGTTGGACGAGGAAATGTATCACCAG
>NC_137674.1:13069243-13144243 GCF_963989245.1 Nansenia antarctica
GGACGTGTGTTGTGTGTGTAAGACGTTACAGACTCTAGAGTCTGCTGTATTCTGGGCAGGGCTCCAGCACAGTAATGATGATGGTAAGTGTGTGTGTGTGTGTGTGTGTGTGTGTGTGTGTGTGTGTGTGTGTGTGTGTGATGTGAGAGAGTGTTGTGAATATGTGTGTGTGTGTGTGTGTGTTTCTCACAATCACAGATACAGTATGACAGGGAGGAGTACATACATAAACACAGATCACAGGCAAGTTAATGACATGTTAGTTATAGTCTGTTGTTTTGAATGAGTGAGTTTTTACGGTAATTCAGTGCAACCAACAAAAAGGTTGTGTGCAACCTAATTGCTGACCACAACTCAAGAAACTCTAGCGTGACCTATGGAGTTCCTCAGGGATCCATTCTAGGACCGTTGCTTTTCAGCCTATACATGTTACCCCTTGGCTCTGTCATCAGGAAAGACAACATTAACTACCACAGCTATGCTGACGACACCCAGCTCTATGGGTGGACCCCATATCAAAAATATTACAAAAATACCCTTCTATCACTTAAGAGACATTACCAAAAGATTGCATCTTTTCTCCCCCAAGCAGACACTGAAAAAGTAATGCATGAGTTTGTCACTAGCAGACTAGATTACTGCAACGCCCCACCGATTACTGCAACGCCCCACCAAAAAAGTGATTAGTCAACTGCAAATGGTACAAAATGCAGCCGCATGTGTCCTATCACACCAGTCCTGAAATCCCTGCACTGGCTCCCTATTAGTTTCAGAATACATTTCAAGATTATTTTATTAGTCTATAAGTCACTCCATGGCCATGCACCCAAATACATTATGGACATGGTTGTGCGATACACACCAGGTGGACCCCTGAGGTCCACTGGCACTGAACTCTTGACAGTCCCAGAAGTCAGGACCAAGTAAATATGGAGAAACAGTGTTCAGTATTTATGCTCCCAGACTCTGGAACACCCTACCAGAGAGCCTGATTTTTTTTTAAAAATTCAATCTCGCCTTTTAAATCTCTGCTACTATTGTTGTTTTATTTATTTATATTGTTATTGTATCTCTATTGTTGTTTTGTTCTTTTATATTCCTTGTAAAAAACATTACATTTGGTAATTTCTTTTGTGAGAAATGCGCTATTCAAATAAAGTTTGAGTTCATTTGATTATTGACCTGTGTTTACGTTCAATATAATTACTTTTACCTGAGGTGACTTAGAATAAGATCATATTTGTCAGGTGACACAGTAGGCCTACCTGAGCTTTGGTCTCATCCTGGTCCTTATAGAAATACAGAGCCTCAGTCCGGAGCACAAACCAGCGCAGCTGCCAGTTCCTCATGATGCTGCGTTGCCTCTTCAGCCAGCCAGCCTTCAGCGCCCTCTCCTGGCCCAGCGGGGAACAGGCCCTACTGGACACCCGAGACAGCTCCCCCAACACCATACTCTTAGATCGGGCTAGAGAGAGAGAGAGAGAGAGAGAGAGAGAGAGAGAGAGAGAGAGAGAGAGAGAGAGAGAGAGAGAGAGAGAGAGAGAGAGAGAGAGAGAGAGAGAGAGAGAGAGAGAGAGAGAGAGAGAGAGAGAGAGAGAGAGAGAGAGAGAGAGAGAGAGAGAGAGAGAGAGAGAGAGAGAGAGAGAGAGAGAGAGAGAGAGAGAGAGAGAGAGATACGATGACCACGTATATTTCCACTGATACTACCTCATACTACCTGACACTACCTCATACTACTTGATACCACCTGAATCAGCTCATGGGTAATGGCCTACATACATACATATAGGGCCAGTTTCACAGACAAGGCTTAAGCCTAATCCTGGACTAAAAGTGTGATTTAGTCCAGGACTAGGCTTAAGCCTTGTCTGTGAAACCGGCCCATACTGTAGGAGAGTACAGAACAAATTTGCTTCAGATATTACGTTTCTCTCTAACAGGGCTATACAACCATAACAGATTAAAAGCATAAAAGTATTATACTGTTTATCTGACTGGATATGGGTTGTCAGGGACGGTAGAACAATCCTTTTTGTCTGGATGGAGAGAAAGAGAGAGAGAGGGAGAGAGAGAGAGGGAGAGAGAGAGACTGTGAGAGAAATCAATTGTTTTCGTTTTTCTGTTAATTGCATCTCTCTTTCTGCTGAGAACAGCAAGGGTGGACATGTCTCTATAAAAGGCTGGGCTCCATCTCTCCTTCCTCTCTCTCTGTTTCTCCATTTTCCTCCCTCCCTCTTCTCTCTCTTTCTCTTCACCTCCCCTTTCTCTCACTGTGTACCTTCATCTCTCTGCATCTCTCACTGTATCTTTATCTCTCTGTATCTTTTCTCTCTCTCTATTCCTCTTTCTATTCTGTCTCTTTCCCCTCTCTCTCCCTCTCTGCGCATCCTTCATTTGCTGAGTCATGACTGCTGGGAAGGAGAGAGTGTTCGCATCCTGTTCAGTCATTAAGAGCAATTTGATGAGAGCAGAGAGAGGCAGAGAGCATCCTGGGGGTCTATAAACACAAGGAGCACGGCCTGGTCTCATTATGCATATTTCATACAGGAACATCTTAACCTAGAGAAGCAATGGCCTCTTTTGTTTGCTTCTGTGCTTGTACTACTGGGTTCGGTGTGGATCATTCTTCAATCAACATAGAGAATGGATTACAACTTGATATGGTTGTTATAGTTGACCAGGTTGATTGGTGATATTTTGTCGTCATGGTGAAAACATGATGATTGAGTTGTCAATCGAGTGAATCGTCCTCATGGCTCAAGTTGTGATAAGGGCTTATATATGTTTGATGAAGTCCTTTTGAGGAAGAAATGTAGACATGGCATGAATATTTCAGTCATTTTGGCTAGTTCCTCTGTCTGAGGCAGTGTTCTGCCTAACCCTAAGGGTTAGGCCCTTTTTGGTAAGAAACAGATCTGGTTCACCTAGTCTAGAGTCTGGAAAAGTGATAGATATAGGTATATGACTCTGGTTTCCACAACCTATGACATTGACACTGTGCTGTTTTATTATGATTCATGTACACGAAGAATACAGAAATAGGATCATTCCAAGCAACCAATGGAAGTCCCTCTAGTCTAAGCCTTCATCATGACATGGTTTGTATCATTTAGGTCAGGTCGACAGGTTCCTCCTGAGGATCAGACAAGCTGCCCGATCCTCACACACGCACACACGCACACGCACACACGCATGTGCACGCGTGCACACACACACACACGCACACGCATGCGCACGTGCACGCACGCACACACACACACACACACACACACACGTCCACGCACACACATTTTAAATGCTTTATTTATGTCCACATACTGTACATGTACAATTCTAAAGGACATAAATACTAACAGTGCATTTTGATATCATGGAAACAATCTGCCAACAACCAGTTCTGCCACACACAGGATGTTATTCGCACCAGATGACACACACACACACACACACACACACACACACGTCCACGCACACACACACACACACACACACACACACACACGCACACGCACGCCCACGTGCACACTTTATCTGGCACACACTCTCATACATGTATCCTTTAGATCCTCATCTCTGGGTTAGTTCCACACCCACTACTAGCCTCACTCAACCATCACCCGACCATCTAAACATGCCTCGGCCCAGCCCATGTCCAGTTTACAACACCACTGCAGCTTGTGTTTATTTTTGCATCCAAATAATCTCTGTGCCAAGTATTTGTCCTCTGATTTATGGCTTCCATATTCATCTCCCAACAGTCATGTGTGAGGTATGTCTGTCTATAACCTACAGTGGCTAGTACACAGTCTCCATTTCCAGAGCCCGGCGCTCAGTGAGTGGAACTATGTTTGACACCCAGCTGTTGTGATATACAACAGTAGTAAGGCCTGCATGTCACTGATTCACCACTTGGATCCATCACCAGTCTAGGACAAATAAACTACTACCACTCTACTCAACAAGACTGCTAGCTGGACAGATAATCAGTGAATACAGATGCACGGTTTATGACTTTACCTACAATGTACGATATGGTCATAAAATAAATATAAGTTGTTCTATTTCTTTGTCAAATTATTGGTTAAATACGAGGGCCATGCATACAATTAACATCACACCCAATCCATTACAATAATAGATGAACACTATATAAATGCCTCCATTTGAATAAATATCTTCCAGCTTCAGGGAGTGCTCTGTCTAGGGATGCTAGATATTCCATCATATAGAGCGCTGTATGTAAAATGATTGAAACTGGGTCTGGGGTCCTCTTGTTAATTAACAGTCCATAAATCATAGTGTTGTTATCACATTCAGTGATCAATGTTAAAAAAATCCAATACTATCATAAGTGACAGAAGCAGTACAAATGTGCTGCATCACTTTGGGTGTGGAGTCACAAATGAACAGCATGTGTGTCTCCTGTCTCCTGCACTAACTGAGGTAATAGTAGCCTTTCGCTGTCAGTGCTGCTGGTAACACCAGCTGCTGGCGGTAATATAACACTACTCCAGTCACAGTAGAGAACCAGTGACTGGATGCTGGTGTGAGCTCTGCAGAGAGAGAATCACTGCAGAGAGGCAAGGACAAGAGAGGGAGAGAAAGCACTCCTCTTTGAAAGGGGGAGCGGTGAGAGGAGAAGTGGGAATCAGGAGGAGAGGGAAGAGTAGAGGGGGAGCGAGTGAGAAGAGGAGAGGAGAAGGGGAATGGAGGAGAGGAAGGAAGGAGAAAAGCATGTGCTTACCCCGACGTGCCTGTCTTATCTTGGGGCTCAGCATGGTTGTGGTGGTTGTGCTCCTTCTTCCAGATGCATGTCTGTATTCTCTCCTCCACACACACCCTTCCACACACACAAACACACACACACACACACACACCGCTTCTCACTGCTGCCTCGCCCTGTTGCTCCTCATCCTCTGTAGTGTAAGCCTCTCTCCCTGCCTTACACTCAGACTCTCTGTCTCCAGCGTTCACTCTCTCTCTCTCTCTCTTACACATCCGCGCATGCACGTACACACGCACACACACACACACACACACACACCCACACCCACACACACACACACACACACACACATACACTCCCTTCAGACACCCTCCCTCCTTCACTCACACCCCACCCTCTCTCCTTCTCGCTCTGTCCCACTAGCCAAGTGTGCTGTTCTACTTGTATACCTAGCCCCACCCCTCTCCCCCTCTCCGTCTTTCCACTGCACCTTCCTTCTCTGTCTCTATTTGTCACGGTCTATAAATATGGCTGTATGTCCTCTGTCATGTCCCCCTCCCATTCACTATCCCTCACACACCAGCCAGGTCTGCATCAGTGATGGCTGGGGGTAGGTAGAAATCAGAGGATGGGTTAATTACAACTCATAACTCATTCCTTGCATTACAATGAGCTTGTACTCTGATTTCTGCCTCCTCCAGCCTCCCCCGATCTGTATCATGTCTCTATGCTGGTTCTGTCTGGACCCATTCAGGTCTTGACTGTAGAGGGGAATGTGTTCTCAGTGACCTACCTAAATGTAGAAAGGTAGATGAAATGTTCCAGACAATCGGAGACATAACACGAGCACATCACTCAGGATTACCTGTCAGGTTTACATGTTAAACCGGTATGCACAGTGAAAGACACAGGGTAGAGGCAGCACTCAGGTTGAGGGGGGATGAGGGGGGATGGCATCCCCCCTGAAATAAAAACGGTCAAAATCATCCCCCTTCTAAAACTGCCATTCCCCCTTTCCATCTGTTATGTCATTTTATCAATGAACGTGGTATTACTGCTATTTCAACATTTAGTTTCGCGCATATTGAGTAAAATATTGTGGGCGAGGGGGCACGCACACATGCAATGACATTTTTACCAAGTCACTGACACTGAAGTCACTGACGCTGTGGGGATGCTAAAACTGTCCCCATGATAAAATCCACCATCCCCCTGATTTTTACAACTTGAGTACAGGGTAGAGGGTAGTGTGATGTACTTTCTGCGTGTCTAATACTGCCAGGTAGTGATGTAACGTCTGTAATACAGCTGATAAGTGTTGCAGTTTAACCAGCTGGAGGAGACTGGGAGTGACTGAGGGCTGGAGGAGGAAAAAGCTGACTGGGCTCTGGTGCTGGGAATAATGAACTACAGTAATCACCTCTCACACACACACACACACACACACACCCACTACCACAACTACAAACAAGTTCGACCAAGCAAGCTAAACAAACATCATATCACAAATGACTCTCAGGGCTTTGTGTTTAATGAAGAGGGTTGTTGTCTTCATAAACATACCTGGTAAAATAAGACTGAAATAAAACACTGTACAGTAGAGAGACAGACGCAGGTCCCAGAGCAGACCGGTGGTGTTAGTTGGTCCATACCTGACAGCTTCTTCTGTTTCTCGGTGGATAGAGTCCTGGTGGGCTTCATCGAGGCTCTGTGTCTATCAGCCTACGGAACAATATCAGTATCTCCACAGACACAATAGAACACATACATACGCAGTGAGTGAAGCAAGAGATATGCGAAGTCAACCTCTCCCACACACACACACTCACACACACCCACACACACACACAAACACACACATTAACACACACACACACACACACACACACACACACACACAAACACACACATTAACACACACACACACACACACACACACACACAAACACACACATTAACACACACACACACACAAACACACACATTAACACACACACACACACACACACACACACACACGTCTACTCACAGAGGTAACACTGAAGAGATGTATTCAGCAGCAGCCTGAGTGGTACATTCTAGATAATTGATAATTGCGGAGAGACAATCAGATAATGTTGGCATTGACATACCAAGAGAGAGATGCCATCAGGAGAACACAGCAGTGATAGTCCAGATGGGGAATGCTGTAAACATGGTCTGCTAAAAACGGACGTCTGAGATTGTGTCATGCCATGTCATCTCAGATGGACAGACCCTTTTCAGTGCTCTGTGCTGCAGGAGAAACACACACACACACACACACACACACACACACACAGCCTAGCCAGAGGGCTATAGTAGACAAACAACAGTCTTCTTCCCCCACACAGGACAGGAGTCTATACTCTCTCTCTCTGTGTGTCTCTCCCTGTCTCTCCCTTTCTCTGTCTCTCTCTCTCCCTTTCTCTGTCTCTCTCTCTCTCTTTCTCTCGAGCTCTCTCTCTCTCTCTCTCTCTATCTCTCTCTATCTATCTTCTCCATCTATGTCTGTGAAGTAGAACTCAGGAAGTGAACAGATCTGGATGGAGAACTGAAAGCTGCTGACCTCAGGCTAAACAGTGTATGCTTCCCCTCTGGCTCTGGGTATTATTACACTGCTGCCTGTCACAAAAGCATATCAAATATGCATCTGGATAAAAGCTCTCAGTGGTCTGGTAGTTCAGACAATGCACACATTGATACAAACATTTTATATCCACTTTGTCTCAGGAGATAGGAAAAATACACAAGTAGCGTAGCAGAGAAGCGATTATTTCCTATAGTCTCATTCACCAGCTCTGCTGTCTGGTTCTAGTGTTCTATGGTTTTGTCAAGTTCTGCTTCGATGGACATTCAGTTTCATTCGAGAAACTATCCCTTGCATTGGAAAACCAATGAGATTATATATATTTTTTTTTTTATAGAACACCACTTTAGAGGAAGAAAATACCACAATCAAACATGCCAATGTGTACCAAAGTTGAGACATGCATTATCTTGGAAACACTCACCACAGGGAATTATAATGAGATAGTTAGCCTGAGAGATGATTTCATTGGCTAATGGATAAAGAGAAGCTGGAGTGCCAGGCACAAGGAAGGATACCATGTGACAGATAAATGGCTGCAGACAGAGAGAGAGAGAGAGAGAGAGAGAGAGAGAGAGAGAGAGAGAGAGAGAGAGTGAGCGAGAGATAGAGAGAGAGAGAGAGAGAGAGAGAGAGAGAGAAAGAGAAGGGGGAGGGAGAGAGAGGCAATAGGATGAATGCCATAGTCACAGGTCATCTAGCCCCTTTAATCTGTACTAGCTGCAATCTCTCATCTCACCTGCTCTGTATGCAGGACAGGCCATACCGAGGACATTAAAAAAGATCACATGTGACATAATGTGCATATACTGCCCTCATATATGGTACTATTGCCACTCCAGGCTCAGATCATCTGAGTCAGATGGGTATGTGAAAACGTATCTTCAATATAGAAATATGGCCCTCTGGGACATGGAGGAAATGAGTGTGTGTGTAATTGAAGGCATAAGTGGGCCTCGTCCATTAGTGAAAGTAGAAGTAAGGCACTGATATATGTAGAGACTGGTTGGAGGTGACTTATGTACGATAGATCCTGATTTTCACCAGCTAATTAAGGGGCCTTCTAGAATGACAAACTCCTCAAAAACCCTAATCGATATAGTCTTTAGTAACAAACCAGAACGAGTGATCAAAACATTTAATATGCTATCTGGGTTGTCAGACCACAATCTCACACTCATTAATAGGAAATTAACCAAAAAAAGACTGCACCTCCGAACCCCCAGACAATCAAGACAATCAGAACAACTCAGGATCCCTCTGAATGAATGGCAACATTTTGATAAATGCAATAAAAGAAACTGATTGGAACACACTTCTGAATGCAGAAGATGCCGAAGCTGATAGTAACATGATGCTAACTAAAATTCAGAACACAATTAATACATTTGCCAAGAAAGTAAAGGGTAGTAAAGGTAAAAAAAAAAAGAGTGTGCCATGGATGAATACAGATATCCGGACCTTAATGAAGACACAAGATGCCACACTTAAATTGGCCTTGAACTCAAAATCAGCACATGACAAACGTACATTTGTCATGTTGAGAAATAATGTAGTGAAGGCACTGAGAAAGGTGAAAGCAGACTTTTGTATTGATATTATTAGCGAGGCTAGGGGTAAAACCCAAAATGATATAGGGGGCAGCTCAAGACACCAATAAGGATGAATTCTAAAGCAGTAAAACCATTGGAACTGGAGCTGAACAGAGAACTGTCACACGACCCAGGAGAAATAGCAGAGGCCCTTAACAACTACTTTTTAAACTTTTATTTTTCTGAGTTTTTTTTTTTACTGAGTTTTTCTGCACCTTGATCCTTAACCTGTTAACACCGAACTTCCCACCCTTTGCTTAAAAGGGATATCAGAATCTAAAGTGCTAGAAATAATCGACTCACTTGAGATGTCCAGAGCCAAAGATGTATATGGCATGGACATGGCACCCTCCATCTGCAAACTTATCAACACCTCCATTTCGTGCATGGAAGTCGGCTATTATCACACCTATTTTTAAAGCTGGTAATCCTAAAGACATCTGTAACTACAGCTCTTTATCCATTCTGCCCATAACATCAAAGGTAGCTGAAAGATGGATATTAGAACAACTAGTCTTCCATCTCAACAACAGTCCTTTCTCCCTGCACTCCATGCAATTTGGCTTTAGATCTAAACACTCAACAGATACAGCCAACTGCTACTTTGTTGACAAAATCCTTCAAAATTCCTTCTGGGCCCTGGACAGTCTGGACGGATTGTATGGCAGCTGCTGGACTGAAAAAATCAGGTGTAGTGCTGAGGCACAAACATGTACATTTCAAGCAAACTGTGACACTTTAAATAAATGTGAAACAATACTATTGTGCAATATGACAACCCTAGTCGTCTATCTGTACAGTATAGTACAGTGGATAGTGTACATAGCCTTTATTTATGTAAACCAGCTCCTTCCCTTCTTGTGAAATTTTTTTTTTTACGTTTTTTTTTCCTTCCCTTTCCTAACACCAGGGGAGCCACCCCTCCTAAATTTCGTTGTTTGGTACCTGTACTGTAGCAATGACAAATAAAGTCCATTCATTCATTCATTCATTCATTCATTCAAAATGCTTCTGAACCAGGGTGGTGTTGTTGGAGCAGTGTTCCTAGACTTAAGAAAGGCCTTTGACACTGTCAATCATAAAGTCTTCATCTCGACATTATCTGGGTTCAGTCTCTCCCAGACTGCCCCCTTTCCTACCTGGCAGACAGAACTCAGTATGTCAAAGTAGATAGCAATCTTTCCACTGCTGGGCACCCACCTACTGGGGTCCCGCAAGGTTCCATAGTTGGGCCGCTGCTATTCAGCCTGTACATTAAGGAACTTCCATCAGTATGTGACAGTGTTGAAACCCAGATGTACGCAGATTACTTATTTATATACACTGTAAAAAATAAACAGAAAGTTGCATCAAAACTCACTGATGCAATGGCCCAAGTTGCCATATTATGGTTGGAACGTGCCTGCCTACAATGCCTAAACGTCTCCAAAATAGTTGGCATGTATCTCAGTAAAAGGTCAAGCAACGGGAGGACACTGCTCCATCCCATTCAGAAAGAGCACATTCAGCCAGACTGCATTCTCAATGAAAGCATCTCATGATTGGAATAAACTACCTGAAAACATAAGAAAGTACACCACCTACAGGTCATTCTTTCCAACCACTTGAAATCATGGCTCATCAGTAATCAGCAATGCAGCAGTCACTAATTCCACTACTAGCAATGGATCGTATGTATCTCTCTGTTGGGCTAATGTCTTTATTGTTTCTATGATTATGTTTTTATGCTGATGCCTTTTATTAACTGTATATTGTTTTTGTTTAATGCTGATGACGTGCTAACCATGTGTGCTAAACCATGTGTAATGCAATGTTAATGTCCAATGCCTGGCTTTCCTTTTAAAGCTGTTCAAGGACTACGGTTGAAAACTAGCCTTCTTATGTTGAATATTTTCTCTGTTTCAGTGATCAAAGAAGAGGTAAAAACTCCTGGCCAAAGTGTAAGAGTATTTATTCAAAAAAGATCGGGTCCTCAGATTACAGGCACACAAAACATTCACGACGTGGGGAGCGGTAGACAGACGAACAGACTGAGCTCCAGACTCAGCACAGGGTTTTATAGCGGCCCTCAGCCAATCACATCACAGTATGTTCTTGGCCAATCATGATCCTTCCTTCTAGGCCTCTGATTGGCCTAGACCCTCGGGGGCGTGCATGTGCGTGTGTGTGTGTCTGCGCATGTGCGACAATTGAAAATCTCCCCGCGTCATTTGTAATGAAATAATAAAGTATTAATAAAGTATATATGAAGTAATAAAAATATACGTGTAATATGTGTAAAATATACGTGAATATATGTGTAAGATATACGTTATATAAGAAGGCTATTAATGTGTAAAAATATACGACACTTGGCTTAACTCTGGCGCATTCTTTGATGTACAGGTGCAACTCCAGAAATTAGAACATCGTGCAAAAGTCCATTCATTTAAGTAATTCAACTTAAAGGGTTAAACTTAAATATTATATAGACTCATTGCATTGTACATATGCATGATTATACTTTTCAGAGGGCTGACATTTCTGTATTTAAAATCCTTTTCTTATTGATTTCATGTAATATTAAACATTTCTGAGATATTTAATTTGGGGTTTTCATAAGCTGTAAGCCATAATCATCAAATTTATAACAAATAAAGGCTTTAAATATCTCGCTTTGCATGTCATGAGTCTATATAATATCTAAGTTTAACCCTTTAAGTTGAATTACTGAAATAAATGAACTTTTGCACGATATTCTAATTTTTGGAGTTGCACCTGTACATTGTCCCTACCAAATAAACAATAAATACATTTTAAAAACAAGTCAGATTGATGCTGATGATGCTGGTGACGTAGTTGATTGCCTCACCACCACACTAGGTCAGGTGACCGTCAGCTGATTTGCCTGCAGACGAAAATATGGCCGAACTGTCAGAAACCCAATGAGGAAACGGCCAAGTTCAGCACAATCGATTCTCTGTTCCAAGTCGTTTTTTTGGCGCACAATTCACTGTCGTTGACAACATTGACCGATAAGGTATTGAAGGTAAGGTCCTCCTGAAAGAAGGATGAGTGTATGCTCTCTCAGTCATGCATGGAGATCTCACAACAAGCCAAGCGAGCTAACACCATTAGCTTGCATGCTAGGGCATTTTCAGCCAGTTTTAGCTGCGTTAACAGTTTGAAGTGTACGAAAAACACAAAGCCTGTTCAGGGAGACATTGCAATTACATTTGGGCACTTATCGATTTGTCAGTGGAACCAAGCTTGCATGGCTAACGTCGTTGTGTTGACAATTGACATAAGAGATTACTAAGGCTATCTTCTATGTTGACATAGTCAGTGTTGTCAGATAGCTGTGTTGCCTTTCCTAGCTACATGAATACAGCTATGTGAATGAATGAATGGTCTTTATTGTCATTAATACAGTACAGGTACCATACAACGACATTTGGGAGGGGGGGCTCCCCTGGTGCTAGGAAAAAAAAAACTAAAAACAAGAAGGGAAAAGAGCTGGTTTACATAAATAAAGGCTATATACACTATCCACTATACTATACTATACAAATAAAACACTGTGCTGTACTCTATGCTATGCTATAAATATCCTAACATTTCCTGTATGTTATTGTTGCAGATGAGTGGGTTGCCGGATGGCAGCATGACAAATGGCTCCGGCCAGAGTAACCACCATGGGAGAGATGCCCAGGTGTGGGAGAGACCCTGGACTCTGGACGAGATGCGACAGACCAGCGCCAGTTGGTCCCTGGCAGCAGACTCAGGGGTATGTATTTATCCAGCCCTCTCTATGAATTGACTACTCTGTATTTAGCTCTCTGGATCAGAAGCTTTGAGTGGTCCCTAGATGATGTGTTTTGACTTTTTCTGTGTTCTTCAGTGCATTCAACTCTGCCCCTGGTTAATGCCCCAAGGATATATCGTAGTCTTGAGCCTTTACTCTCTCTTTTCCATCTACACAATCAGTACAGGAACAGGTGAAAGCAACAGGGTCAATATCAACTGGAAACTAGCTCTAGCGTGTCCGCTTTATTCCTATTACTGTGAATGAAGAAGATGATAGTTTCTTGAGACGAGTGTATTCATTTTGGAATCCTCGTCTCCACAGCTCTTCCTGTTCCTCCAAGACTTCTCCCAGAGGATGTTGTCCAAGACTCATGAGATCGAGAAGCAGCTAGATGGTCTGATCCGGGACACCAAGGCAACGGACTGCTGCCTGCACACAGTCTTCAACGACTTCCTGATGCTCTCCAACACACAGTTCATAGAAAACGTATGTCACATTTTATTTAGGCTAGTTGTTTATCCGTTTTTTACACTTAACAATGAAAACCTTTACACTGAAACGGTGAGTGATGATGCTGTCATGAAGACATTTGACACTTGTTGCCCTCTTCTGCTTGTGTGTGTCAGCGGGTGTACGATGAGGAGGTGGAGGATCCACTCCCCAAGACTGAGACCATGGAGAGACCGCCTGAGCAGGTAAACACTATTCCTACTTTCCCCTCCAACTGAGAACAGACTTTTCATGTATAGATCCACAAAAATTGTGGACTTCAAGATGAATGTATGTTTAACAGAATGACAGTCCCTATGTAGACTACTGTATGTACACAGTCATAAATCTCACACCGTGGAATGACTAGTGTCTGGTGTGTGTTTACCCCCAGGAGAAGACTCGTGAGCAGAAGGAGGCAGAACTGATTCCTAAGATGCAGGAGGCAGTGAACTATGGTCTCAGTGTGCTGGAGTCGGCCTTTGAGCAGCTGGACATCAAAGCGGGAAACTCTGACTCAGAGGATGAGGAGGCCACTGACAGAGTGGAGCCGATACTGGAGCCCAAGGTGAGAAACACAAAGGAGAATATAGACGTGATGCCCTAAAAAAGAATGCTTGATTCTTTTAGACTTGTGATGTTTTCACATAATTCACATTTTCACATGATGTCAATGGGGAATTTGCATGGACATGTAAGTTGTTCAGTAGATCTCAAGCCTCTATGTGTCTGTGTTTCTGTAGGATCTGTATGTGGACAGGCCATTACCATATCTGATTGGCTCTCAGCTCTTTATGGAGCAAGATGATGTGGGACTGGGTGACCTCTCCAGTGAAGGTAGGAGTGTACTATACCTTAGATAACCTTTTATTTGTGATATAATATGATATTATTAATATTATTAATCATAAAATATTTCAAGTGTCTCTTCGGTATCATCCCTGTTTTTCATAGATGTCCCTCATAGAGGCATTGGTGTTTGTGAAAATGTCACATTTTCTTTGACGTGAACCTGAAAACATGTATCTTCTGTTTTACTTCTCAGAAATGTCCATTGACAGTGATCGAGATAGTGTCATTGAGAGTGAGGATGGCAAAGATGTGAGACTTTTCTTTCTTCAGTTTCTCCCTTTCATCATGAAAGGCTCTACTAAATCTCCTGTACTGTATGTTAAAGAAAGCTAATCATTCTAGCATTTACATCAACAGCAATCAGATGACGACTTTGACCAGGACGAAAAGAGGCATGGCAGCATCAAGAAGGTGAGTTTACTTTCACTCTCAGGTCAGAGGTCAAAGGTCATATCTCTGAGAACTCTCCTAAACACTGATCAACAGAGGAGCGGGAACCCAACCTAACTTATACTTAGAACACTTGCCAAAAACCTTACAAATACATTGATTCTCCCTACAGAAGTCGTCCATGTTGAGTTATGAAGAGGAGGAGGAGGAAGAGGAAGATGAGGACGGAGACTCAGACATATTTGGGGAATCCGACAAAGATGACGATGATGACGGTGACGAAGACAGAAAGGTTTGTCTGTGTCTACTGTTTGTTAGTGGAGAATGAAACGTACTCTATTGTGAAAGTACAAAAACATTTCAACGTTCATATTTCTCTTAACAATTGCAACATGGTTGGAAAGATTGTTTGCATGTCCACAGGAAAGAATATTGATACGTTCTATTCCTTCTCTCTTTACGTAAGTCTTGTCACATTCAGAACACAGGCCCTTCATCCTTTGCTGATGAACTGGCAGCCAGAATCAAAGGAGAACCAGTCAGCAAACCAGACGCGGATCGCACATGTGAGCGCACTTCTGACCTGCATTAATAACTATTCAACACATCCATTGGTTTTGAATTACTGCCATATCAAACATTTCATAGTGTTTCTTAATTTGAATTCTCAGCAAGTCCCATGATCTGTGCATGTGCATGCTCATGTGTTCTCTACCATGTCATCTCTCTGAAGCCTTGTCATCTGCCACTAAGAAGAAGAAGACTAAAGGAAAGAAAGAGACAAAACCGGAGAGACTTCTGGGTAGGACGTTCACTCATTAAACACCCCGTTCACCCATCGTGTACTAACATTTAGGGTCTAAATATCGGGGTAGAGTATTGTGAAATTCCAAAAAGTATAGACTCGCAAAGAGTATTTGTGAAGTTCCTTCATTGACAAGCAATGGTGACATCACAGCCATAGTTCACAGTCAGTCGATTCACTGTTATTGACCCGTCATGGTGATTGTCACTTTCCCTCTTTGAATATTTGTCTGTATTTATGTATTCTGTGTTATTCTTGTGAATGACTGTTGTGTGCATGTTGGATTCTGCTGTAAAGCTAATTTCCCTTCTGTGGATACAAACATTTTGTAACTTATTTTGTTGACATCATTACAGCAGTTGACGATGACAGCGATGAGCTGTTCAGGCCACCCAAAATGGAGGATGAGGACTTCTCTCCGTTCGGAGGGAAAGGAGGCCTCTTCAGTGGAGGGAAAGGCCTATTTGATGACGATGATGAGGTAGGTTGATGTAAACGGTAGTAGCTTCCATTACAGATACAGATAGGTTTGTTATATAACTCAATGTGTTGTAGTTGTATTATGTTTATTTATTTGACAGCAGTTTTCCAAAGAAACAGTAGATAATGAATGAATGAATGAATGGTCTTTATTGTCATTGATATAGTACAGGTACCAAACAACGAAATTTGGGAGTAGGGGCTCCCCTGGTGCTAGGAAAAAAAACTAAAAACAAGAAGGGAAAAGAGTTGGTTTATAAATAAAGGCTATATCCACTATCCACTATACTATACTATACAAATAAAACACTGTGCTGTACTCTATGCTATGCTATACCTATTCTAACATTTCCTATCTCTGAACCTTATGTACCCGAGGGTTGTCATATTGCACATAGTGTTATTGCACATTCATTTAAAGTGTCGCAGTTTGCAGGTTTGAAATGTTCACAGTTGTGTTTCAGTATTGCACTTGATTTCAATCTAATAATAATCATGGTGTCTGTTCCCCCAGGGTGATCTCTTCTCTGATGCACCAAAGCAAGCCGTGCCAGAAGAGAAGACTAGGAACACAGCTCAGGCCTCAGGTAAGTCCCAACAAGGAACCAAATACTTTCACGTTGCAAAAAACCCGAAATGCTGATTAGAAGCATACCAACTGAAACTTCCTCTCACCACGTAGAGAAATGTGACTTAAGCCAACATCTACTGTATTCAACTTGAGACTGATATACAATATACTGATACTGAATCCAAGCCTTTTAAGAAGATCCCGTCAGGTGGTGTCTCAATGTATCCAGGTAACAGAAAAGCCATGAAGGGAAAAGGACTAATGATAGATGAAACTACACAACTCACTGATGAGGAGGGTCAAACTGAATATGTGGATGCGGAATACTCATATGCAGCCTTGAAACTAGAATGAAATCAGCCACAGCGTCAATTGAATTCAGGTATTAATAAGATCATTCACATCAGATTCTATGTGGCTTCACTGTTTGTCCCTTGTTTGCTCTCTCTCCATAGAGAACAGCCTGTTTGGCTTGCCCAATGACGTGGCTTCAGTGGGGAGCAGGGAGAACGGGAGTCCAGGCAAAGCCAACAAGACCCAGGCAGCCCCCAAACATCCTCCCTCTGCTGGGTTAGGTAAACACCCTCCCTCTACTGGGTTAGCTGCACAGGGCGGGGGAGGCCTGTTTGACGAGGAGGAGGAGGATGACTTCTTCCGTGGAAAAAGCCTGAAGAAATCTATGTCTGGTAATTATCTTTCACGCTTAACTCTCACTTTCCAGCGCTGTGTATGTATCTATATGTATATGTGTATGTATGTGTATTTCACATTAGAGTAATCCCTATCCTTTTTATGTTGAACGGACACCGTTGGGAGATGGTTGGTTACCGTGGGACTCTGACACATCATGTCTTTGTTGCCTCCCCATAGCCGGTCAAGAGAAACCAAAGCAGAAAAAGACGGTCGATCTGTTCGGGGGAAACGATGAAGACGACGATGACGAGGACGGGGACATCTTTAGCGAGAGCTCCAGCGCCCCGCCTCCTCAACAGAGCAAGAAGAAAGAGGTCGTGGAGGAGGAGGTCAAAAAAGCCCCGGAGAAAAAGGTAAAGGGTGCAAATGACCTGAGTATTGGAAGATGTTACGGTTGAATAGAAATGGCTGAGTAGACTTTGCGTGCGTGTGTGGTCTGTCGCTCTTGTTCGACTACATCTTTTCTCTGTTGGGGTAACCCCCTCAGCCCAGTCAGCACACAAGAGGATTTATTGATGATAGGTGTGTATTACAAGAGGGCTACAGTAGAGCTATATGGTTGCAATAATGAGTTAGATTGATGGTGATTGGTGGTCGTGTTGGTGAGTCAGTGTGATGGTTGGTGGTTGTAGTGATGAACTGATGGTAGGGGTGTAACGGATCACCTAACTCACGGATCGGATCGTGTCACGGTTTTTGAGTCACGGATCGGATCATTTTTCGGATCAACACAAACATTTTTGTTTTTATAAAAACTGCTTTTTCCTTGAATTCTGTAAAAACACCACTTTTACTATGTGACAAAAACCAACAACATTCAAGATGTCAAAACTGGTAATATATATATATATACATACATATATATATACATATATATATATATATAATATATATAACATAAGGGCTCTGCACACAGCGTGCGATTTCTGTTGCGCGTCAACGTTCCATTTTGAAGTTTGAATGGAAGTCTATGAGAACATACAACAGAAATTGCATCGCACGCTGTGTGCATTGGGATGCGATGTTTTATGATTTTCTCATAGACTTCCATTCAAACTTCAAAATGGAACGTTGACGCGCAACAGAAATCGCACGCTGTGTGCAGAGCCCTATATTCTACACTCAAACATTACATAATTATACTGAAATACACTCAATTTAAATGATAGGAGAGAGGGAGGAGGCGCCTGGTTGCAGCAGTGAATCACTGGGCTCTTTAAAGCAGATGAATACACATGTTTTATGCCACTTTTAACTAAATAATAAAGTGAACCCTTATTTTGAACATGGTATGAAAAAAATGCCTACATTATCAGAAGTTGTCGAGCTACCTTTTTCGTGCCTCCCGTCATAGTTGACAGAGAAGCCAAAGTGCTCCCATACATGGGATTTAAATGACGAGGGAGGCATTTCGAGTTCTTCTCCGCCGAACAACGTAACATGATACACTTGGGCCGCGTTCGTAAATTCGCTTTGAGAGCGCCGGAGCGCACACCGGGTCCGACGTCATAAAGGGACCAAGTAATTTGATTGGACAAGAGGCGTTCCTTGAACGCTGATCAGATTCCAGAGCGGATTTACGAACGCACCCCAAAAAAAAAACGAGGTTTTTTTTTTTTTTTTTTTTTTGCAATTGATCCGCGGTACACACGCGTTCCGAACCGTGGAGGGCGATCCGAACGGATCACGGAATTTCCGTGATCCGTTACACCCCTAACTGATGGTGGGTGGTTGTGTTTTAGATGCCAGCCGGGGCTGTCTCCATGTTTGGCCCTGGCACTAAGAGCCTGCTCACAGAGAGCCTGAAGAAACGCCAGCCCTCCACCAGCGAGGAGTCCGAGAAGTCAGAAGAGGTTTGATTTATTCCTTCACCTCTGCAGTACTATCTCACGTTCCTCTCTCTTCCCTCACCTCGTCTATCTATCTGGTATTTGTATGTGTATCTCTATCTGTCTCTCTCTCTCTCAATAACTGAATGATTGCTCTACTCCACATCCTCTGTATGAATGCTCATTTCAGAACGAGCCTCCCCCAGATGTATTAAAAGCCCCTGCCAAGCTGACTGAGAAACCCCAGACCAGGGGCCTCTTCTCTGATGACGAGGACTCACAGGTGTGTCAGCTATTCTCACTTGAATTTTGCCTCACAGATTACCTTCTGGTAACACCGTACTAGCTCCTTCATGAAACCTACATAAGGCTGGCATAACGCTGACATAAAACATTTTATAAATCATAATAACAGCTGATGTCAACTGGCAGACTTAACACACTCAGTGGTCAGTTGGAGTCAGTGGAAGGGCATCTAAGGCATTCCATAGATGCATTGAAAGGGTGTTCTGTGTGCTGTTTGACCTCAGAGATAACCTGATATTTCCTTGTCTGTGTTCCATAGATATTCCCATCCGTCCCTAAGAGTCACTCCAAGCCAGAGCCCAGTAAAGCCAGCAAGGCTGCTCTGTCCATATTCGATGATGAGGAGGATGAGGTGAGGATGTACTCTTCATACTCCTAGGACGATACCCATAGCCATTGAATGTCTTCTAAAGGTTAAAAGGGGCAATCCCACTCGTATTTTTGTCCTGTTTTTATTGGACCGAGACAGTAGTGAAAGACAAGAAGTAAGGAATAGAGGGTCAGCAGGGCATGGGCCCGGAATCGACCCATGCCGACGTGGGAATATGTGTGCACTGTAGGCTGTGGTGCTAGATCTCTGATCCATGTATCTCCATAGAGTGTGTAACAACCATCTCTCATCACGCAGGATCTGTTTGCATCCGCAACCAAGTCGAAAGCGAAAGCCACCACATCTCAAGCCAAGAAGCCTATCTCCAGCTCCCTATTCAGTGATGATGAGGTAAGGGGGAATCTGTGCAATTTAGTGTTGGCAGTTGTGTAACCATAGGGACCAGATAGGTGTTTATGCAGTGCTTATGGGGCTACAGGAACTAGCTTTGTCCTACACATTATTGTCCTACAATTCTATGGTACTCCCAACATATGTGATCAACTATGTGAGTTATGTCTTCGTTAGGACCAGTGGATGAGCTCTAAACCCAGTGTGGGTAAGACTGAGGCCAAGACTGGAGGAATGAAGCCTAGCGTGAGCGCCCCCTCCAGCTTCCGCAGTGTCAAAGCAGCCCAGAAAGACAGCCTGTTCGACCACGGCGATGATGACGACCTGTTTGCTGCCACAAAGGAGTTAAGGTACTATACATTGCTTTTTCATGAAATGGGACAAGGGATCAGGTTTTCGTCTGTTTCCAAAATTCCGCTGATAATAGCGTCTTCCATCTCTACTCTATAGAGACCGTTTGCATAGGTGTAAATGATAGAAAATAATGGATCGATGAAAACATTTCACAGTTAATTAATTGACATCAACCATTATGTTTCAGTATAATAACTTAAGCCTTTGTTGTTGTGTTCTTACTCATTGTTTGCAGTATGTTTATTAAATGGTATATCAGTAGACGACGTCATGCTCAAATCAGTTTGTTGGCATAGCGTCTAACTCGCTATGTGTTTACACAGTCAAAAAAAGCCCCAGAGAGTCTCTCTCTTGTTTGAAGACGAGAATGAAGACGATGACGATAAGGGATCCCTCTTTGGTTTCAAACCAGCCGTCAGCAACAGCACTCCCTCTCCAGCCGCTAAGGTGAGCTCAGTAACGTTACAGTAATACTGACGACAAAAGCCAAGGGCAGAAATTAGGACTTCACTTTTTTTGGTTTATTAAATAGCATGTAGGCAAACAGATGATGTCTATTGATAAGATAAATGTTGTGCCATAAATTCAGTGTCGTGTTGAAACACCTTAGTCAGCTACTCCTCTCTCATACTTTTATCCCCCGTGCCTCGTGCTGTGCTGCAGGTGTCTGCTGTGGCCTCCCCCGCCCCCTCTTTGTTCGACACAGACAAACCAGAGGAGGTGACGGGGCCCCCGTTGGAGGAGAAGCCACCAGCAGTGGAGAGGACTCCTGATGTGCAGTCCCCCTCATCACCACCAGAGGGCAATGAAACGAAGAAGAAGCCTGTAGGAGCGGTCAGTCTGTTTGGGGGAATCAACGTGCTGGCCAACAAGCAGACCAAGAGCCCGTTGGACGAGGCTGACGGGAATGACGATGATGTCGTGTCTAAGGGCGACCCACCCCCTGTAGATAAGGATGCCAACACGCTCAGTCTGTTTGATGAAGACGAGGAGGAAGAGGAAGTCGAGCGGGCGGATTGGACTGCCCCTATCTCAATATCCAGCAAACCAGCCGCCAAAAACACACTAAAGGTTAGTCTGAGTTAACGTTGTTAATTTGTCTGTCAGATGATTAACACTAGTTGTCCCAACAGCAAGTCCATGGGCTTGATGTGACACTAGAATACAATAACTGTTGTGAAACCGCGGCTGTGAAACCCATGTCCCCCCCTCCTTCCCTGACTTTTCCAAAATGTCTGTTTTTAACATAATACTGTTGTTACAATTTAAAAATCACACGTAGAGAAACATCTGGAAGCATTGTCATGACTACTACAATAGAGCTCTCAGGTCTTCTGACGCTGGTTTTCTCTGTGTACCACATGTACAAAAGAAGAGATTTGGTGAGGCTGCATTCTCATTTTATGCACCCAAATTGTGGAATGCACTGCCAGTTTACATTAGGGATGCAACCTCAGCAAATCTTTTCAAGTCAAGACTAAAAACCCATCTTTTTAATATTGCCTTTAAATGATTAAATTATGATTATATAATGATTAAAGCACTGTGAGCTGCAATGTTTGCAGGAAAAGTGGTATACAAATAAAGGTTATTATTATTATTATTACTACACCTTCAACATCTCCAAGTCACTTCCTGAGGTGCGGCTAACATGGCTAGCACGAATGGTCCTCACCTCTACTACAAACTACTACAAACTACTACAAAACTACTACAACAAATACTACAAACGCTCCTCACCTCTACTTTACCCTCATTATGGTGAATCGAAACTGACTGTTATGAATGGCGTACTAATTTCAATCATATTGGCAATATCAGCAGTATAGCATGAGAGCAGACAGGTCTGTGGACTTGACATTGCATTGGCGCTTCACATTTGACCACAGGTTTTTTTGTATAGTATGTACAGGCTTCTAGTGTTCATCTACATTTTGGATTCAGTGTTGAAGATAAATTCATAATCAAATCATTTCCAAATCCTACATACCGGTAAGCTAAATCTTAGCACAAGCTCAATAATGATCACATTTTACAGAACCAGATAGCGAGCAAGCTTTAAGTTTTGTTTACAGAATGTTGTCTGTCATGTTTGGTTGTGTGTAACTCTCTCTCTCTCTCTCTCTCTCTCTCTCTGTCTGTCGTGTGTGTGTGTGTGTGTGTGTGTGTGTGTGTGTGTGTGTGTGTGTGTGTTAGCCTCCGGAGGTGCGTCCTCGTACCAAGAGTACAGGGGTGTTCCAGGACGAGGAGCTGCTGTTCAGTCAGACCCAGCAGAGGGACAACGATCCAGATGTCGACCTCTTCGCCACTTCCGGGACATCTGTGGTCAGTTAAAGGGATAGTCCACCCCAAAATCAAAATGTGTCTGAAAAAATAGTTGTATATTTCATCATGTCCATGTCATGTTGTGTTTGTATCGCAGAGCCACAAACCTAGCTCAGTGAAGTCTACGGCACCCACACTGTTTGCAGATGATGATGAAGATGACCTCTTTGGCTCTGTCAAGCCCAAAGCTCTGCCTCCGGTACTGTCCTTGTGTGATAACACTGTATAACCCTAATCTCCTTTCATTCAACACTGGCCAGCCTGTTTCTGTCTTGCCTTGCTTGCTCTGGACCGGTATATTCTCAGTCTGTTTCCCTTTATTTACCGTCCATGTTTAGAAAGTGGCAGAGAAGCCTAGCAAACCCAGTAAAGATGACTCGTCTCCAAAACCTGCAAGCACGGCACCGGCCACAGAGACTGAGGTAAGTTTAATCCAAGCATGTAGATAACCTAAACCAAAGTTCATTTGTTTATGATTGAAGTATGTACTATGTAGCTGAGTTTGTTTGCGCATTTGTTTATAATTTAACCATTCAGACATTGTTTCAATCCCATCGAGTGGAATGATGTCATATGGACACGTGTCTGAGGATGGTTTCTGAATTGGGTTTGTGTTATTCAACTGCACAGAAGCCTGCTGCTACAAGCCCTGTAAAATCTAAAGAGCCCTCGTCACGGATTGGAAAACTTCAAGTAACTTTTTTTCTATATTTTTTGGTTTAAATGTATGTATTTTTATAGACTTACTCTTTCTGAAAGGGCTTTCTTTTTCCCAACATGTTTTCTCTGCCAGATCTCTTTGAACCTCCTGTTTGAAGCAAAACATTTCTTCTTCAATGGCTGGCTTGAAAGCCAAACTTACATTTCGATTCATTTGGATAACGTTTTTTTTTTCTTCTTCTGCTTACTGTCAGACCGAAAGCAATTGCTCATCCTTTTCTTCCAACTGCACGCATAGACTTTTATGTAGTCGTTTTTCAATTTTATGACTCTTTCTCCATCTAAACTCACTTTCCACTCAAATGTATCTACTGCCTGGGGCTAGAATGTAATACTGCATGAGCACAGTGAGTGAGTGATTGTGTTATGAAATATAAATCATAATCCTGCATGTTCCTCCTCTACGCAGGCTAACCTAGTGATCAACCCTGCTGCCCTCCTGCCTGGTGCCAACCCCCGTATCCCCGGGGGGGTGAGTGTACTTCCTGGCCTGGCCTCTAGCCCCCCCTCCACAGGCCCCAGACCTAGCCCTGTTACCAGCCCAGCAGAGACCCAGTCACCCAGCGATGGAGGAGTGAGCTTTGATAACCCAGCCCTGGTCTCCACTTTACAGAGCTCCAGCAAGGTGGGTCTGGGCTAGGGAGTGGTAGACATTGCGGCAGGGAGACTGTGAAGGGGGTCTTTCTCATTGTGCTGTAACCTTTGTGACCTCCCAGATAAGCCCCAGTTGTAACTCTGGTAATCTGTCCCCCTGTGTAGGGCCGTGCCAAAGGCTCCGTCCGCCGCAGGCCCCAGACCAGGGCAGCGAGACAGCTGGCAGCTCAGACCTCAGTGGAGAACAGTGAGGACGGCCAAGGAGAGGCTGCTAGTCCCAGCCAGGCTGGACTCAACCCGACAATACCCAGTCCAGCTCTACCTAACCCAGCCCCAACCACTGCTGCGTTACCCTTCTCCATACCACCCCAATCCCTGTTCGCCGAAGTGTCCACTAGACCTTCTGTCCTAACGCTACCAGTGTCCACCACCCCGCTTAAGAAAGACTTGGTTAAGGGGAGCAGTATGGCGAAGGTGCTGCCCTCCCCTGACGAGGATGACCTGTTTGGTTCCAATAACCTCTTCGGGTCCACCCTAGCAGCAAAACAAACCACACCCTCCCCCAACTGCAAGACTGCAGAGGAGAGGTTGAAGAAAGAAAGAGAAACAGCTCCCTCTATCTTTGACGACCGTGGCGGTGACCTTTTCCAGAAAGTCAAGCCGAGGTCAGCTAAGAAAGCCACGGCCTCCTCGTTCCTGGAGGACGAAGATGATGAAGAGGACATCTTTGGGATGGGAAAGAGCTCCACCCCCACCTCTGCTGTCAGTAAAGACACTAAGACTGGGAGCAACTCTACGAAGCAGGACATTTTCCAGGTAGGCTCATTATTGCTGGTGTATGAAAATGTTGATTGCCTTATACAGTATGTGTGTGCATGTTGTTTATATCAGTTTTACTTGGGTGCTTGCACATGTTGCCTGAGTACATCTGTTTTGCAGGATGAAGCGGAGCCTTTGCCTTTAGCCCATAAAAAGCATAAAGACAAGTCCCTGGATGCCAGCCTGTTTGATGACAATGTTGACATTTTTGGTGACTTGACTCCCACCTCAAAACCAAAAGAGAAGATGTCTAAGAAGAAGATGGAGACAAAGTCAATATTTGATAATGATATGGGTGAGTAGTTCAGAGAGCCATAGACATTTACAGCACAAATTTGCATTGTATGTTGTTTTTCAATAACTTAAACTCACAACACACATTTTCATGTTATCATTCACTAAAATGTGGAATGTCCATGTTTTCTATTCAAAGATGACATCTTCTCCTCAAGCACTGTAAAACCGGTGGCAAAGCCTCCACCTAAATCTAAGAAAACCCCTCCATCCCTGGACACCAGTGCAGTGGATGACTCGAGCAACATGTTTGACGATCCGCTCAATGCTCTGGGTGGAATTTGAGTTTCTTTAATAGGAGCTGAACTTGTACAGTTGTGCAGAAATCATTTTTGTTATTTGAATGACTGAAAAAGGTAGGTGATATTAACACTGTCCATAGACTATTTATATGAATCCAGTGGCATAACCTCGTAAGGAAATCAAAACAAAGGAAAATGTAAGTAATTCTTATTTACTTCCAATGGCATTTACATACTCACCAGATTAATAACGGATAATGTAACAGTTATTAAATGCTGTTTGTTTTTATTTAATTTCCATGGTAGCACTTTATAAGCATAATATTTAGCTGTTAAGCCTGCAGAAAATGAATAGTAAATCATTCATGTGGTCGGAACCGTCTGTCTGTCGTTCCGCTTTGCCATCTTGAGATTACATGTCTTCATTGGGTTTTGCCTTATCACGGTTATGAAAGCAATGTGATTACCCACTGTCCTACCAACCTGCAAAATGTTTTTCAATTAATATGAAATTGTTATATTTCTTAACTGCCTGTGATGAATGATGTTTCGTTTTTTAAAACTAAAAAGGAAGATATTTTATGAAATGTGTGTGGTGATTTGTCTCTGGAATCAAGTCAGTATATCTGCAGCACTTGGGGGTGTTCCAAAAGTGTTGCTCAAGGAAAATCCAGGCTCGCAAGATTTATCAAAATAAGACTGGATTTTTTTGAGAAGTCTTTGCGGCCGTTTTTAACTTGGCGGGATGCTGAAAAACAGATTATTGCTTTCTTTCAATCAGAATCAGAATTCTTTTTATTGCCAAGTATATTTGCACATAAAGGAAATTGCCTTAGTGAGGTTGGTGCATAGGACATAAAAAACAACAATATATAATCAAAAATAATTTTATAAGATAATGGCAAAAAATGCCATAGAACAATAATTGTGTAGGCTTTAAATTAGAACAAATGTAAAACTAATATAAATTACACTGTCAGTAGTATGTGTGAACTCAAGTAGACTTGACTACTGCAATGCTCTCTTTACTGGCCTCCCCAAAAAGTAACACCCACCCATGTTTTAGCCAAGTCCAAAGACATCAGTGATTGGTCAAACCAAGTCTGACGTGATCTGCACAAGAGTTCTGCAGGCTATGTCTACCACCGAGTTGTGTGAGTAGGCAATATCTGCTCCAACCAACCGAAACTAGACATATTTTAATTAACAGAAGGTTAATTACGAGTGTGGGTCCGTATCGTCCTGAACATTTGAACATATTTGGAAGCGTGTTATGTTTGATTAAAACGACATGACATGGCATAGTTCAATGATGAACAATGACACAAACATCCTGGTGGATGCCTTTTCACTCTACGGCAACAACTGTAGCCTCGTCCTTATCGTCGATGGCCTGCAAATCGTTTTGATTTGACGTGATCCCGAAGGAACCTGTCCGGATCTCCGCAGGAGTGAAAAGCAGCTCTCTGGGCCTGGCGGCTGGCTGTAGCCCTTTACGACACAGCATATTAAAGGGCCTGTCCTTGGTCGTAGGGTGCTCCTGGAAGCACAAACTGAATAGATAGATAGATAGATAGATAGATAGATAGATAGACTTTATTTGTCATTGTTACAGTACAGGTACCAAACAACGAAATTTAGGAGGGGAGGCTCCCCTGGTGTTTAAGAAAGGAAAAAGAAACACATTTTGGAAAAAGCATAGATGCATAAAATCACAAGAAGATAAAGAGCTGGTTTACATCAATAGAGGCTATGTACACAATCCACTGTACTATACTGCACAGATAGTCAACTAGGGTTGTCATATTGCACAAGAAAGTATTTTTTCACATTTTTTTAAAGTGTCACAGTTTGCAGGCTTGAAAATGTACATGTTTGTGCCTCAGCACTGGCTGCCATTACAATCCGTCCGGACTTGTCCTGGGCCCAGAACTTAGGCCTTTTCTGTGTTCAGGGCCTTGACGGCCCTGTGGTAGAAGCAGTTCTTCAGTCTGTTTGTCTTAGCGGCCGGGGTCCTGTACCTCCTGTTCGAGGGCAGCTTGACAAAGTGTTCGTGCCCAGGGTGGGTCGGGTCCTTGGAGATCTTGGAGGCCCTCCTGAGACAGCGTGTTTCGTACAGCTTCTCCAGAGAGGGGAGGGTGGCGCCGGTGATCCCCTGTGCTGTTCTCACGACTCTCTGTAGATCGTTTCTCTCCGCTGCCGTGCAGCTGTGGTACCAGTTGGAGATGCCGAAGGTGAGGATGCTCTCCACTGCGCCGTGGTAGAAGGCCACCAGCATCTCCTGCTTGCTGTGTTGTTTCTTGAGGCATCTCAGGGTGTATAGCCGCTGTTGTGCCCTCTTGATGGTGCCTTTAGTGTTGTCCTTCCAGGCCAGGTCATCCCGTATGATGTGTCCCAGGAAACGGAGGTTTGAGACCATCTCTACGCTCTCTCCGTCGATGAGCAGGGGCAGGATCTCGGACTTTTTCCTCCTGTAGTCTACGATGAGTTCCTGGGTCTTTGACTTGTTTAGCAGCAGGTTGTTTACCTTGCACAGCTTGCTCAATTGCTCTACCTCATCCCTGTACGCCGCCTCGTCCCCCCCCGAGATACATCCCACCACGGTGGTGTCGTCTGCAAACTTTACGATGTAGTTGCTGGGGTGGATGGGGGTGAAGTCGTGGGTGTAGAGTACCTTGGGTGTAGAATACCTTGGCCGGGAGGTGAAGGTCCCAATTTTCTGAGCTGTCCTTCAGAAGATCACTCACCATGCTGTCAATCAGGGACGGAGTGACCAGATCCAGGGGGCCAGTTTGCCGATGGAAGTATACGAGGGTGACGTCCGTGGTCACTTTCAATTGCTTCCTCAAGGCTCTGTTGATTCTCCTGACAAACTGCTTGTTCAGCCGAGAGAGGATACCGAGAGGGTAGCCAAAGTGAGAGATGATGTCACAGATATTCTGTGCCACTTCCTCAGAGGTGCGTGATCTAAGGGGGTAGGCCTCCACCCATTTGGAGAAGTAATCTGTCACAGTCAGAACATACTTGTTCCCGTTCTTTGTCGTGGGCATCACTCCCCTGATATCCATACCCAGCCACTCCCATGCACCTCTGACCTCGGTTGTGAGCTTGCCGGGGGTCATGTGATCTTGGAACGCAACGTTCTCACTCTCCACATCAGGGGCATCAGTACTTAGCCATCGGATACTATGTGGTTTACAGTAATCGTTGTGGAAGAACCGTGGAAAGGATTCAATCCTTTGGATGGTTTCATCCACTTCAACAGACCAGTTGAAATTCACAATGTAGTCGTCAGACCCGTTCACAACCTTCTGGGTTTCAGTAGAGTGTTTTTTTTGGCTTGGCTCTGGTCTCTTTAGGACAGCAGGTTTTGTAGTAGTGAAAGCAAGTGTCGATGTGTGTTTGACAATGGGTGTCTGTGTTGTGACAGTAGGGACAGGCCTTGGTTCTGGTGGCACCCCATCAACATAGCTCTGATATCTTCTACTTCTTTTGTCTATGAATTTGGTCTTCTTTCCCCCTGGGAAAGAGAATATGGTTGGAACTGCATTTTTTCTGAGTCGGACACGCAGCCCTGTCCGTTCAATGTATTTTTCTTCAAAGTGACTGGTGCACAGGACCGAAAAGTAGGATGGACTCCAATTATCCCATTTCATATTTTTTATCCATTGTTTGAGTCTTTTCCCTTCCTTCAGTGGGAATCTGTCAACAAAAGACAAACATAGTGTTAATGTTGGATTGCAAGCCTCTCATGGTTTGCTTGTATGTTGAATGTATAGTTATCATACCTTTACATGTATGACAATGTCAATCCATGTATTTGTAAATGGAGTAATATATTTATATTATGGCAAATCGTCCATTGTAACTTTAATAATGAACGAGTCAGACTAGAAAGCTTGTCCCTGGAATGGGGCTCACTCTAGGGATGCATCTGCTGTACATCATACTGTCTCTGTGGTGCTGGAAGTACCACAGCATAGATTTTGTTTAAAGGTATAGATAAAGGCGTCTGCTAAATGTCTAAAATGAAAAATCATGTAAATCCCACTTTGGTAGCCATGGAAGAGCCATAGCTAGCTACCTATGGGTGTGTAGCCTACTAGTTCCTATCCTAACACATCGCTTGTGATTCCAAATGTAAATAATCGAGTAGTCACATAGATGGGGCTTATACATGTGGGGGCTTAGCTGTGTGACTTGAATAGCGAGCTAACGCGTACACACATTCAAACTTACCGATGAAATCCCAAGTCTTGGCTGGAATTATCACTTGATCTCGCACGATTTTTGCAGTTGTAAGCAGAACAAACAGACGGGGTCATTTTAGGTAGCTCGGTGCTATAGCTTTGTAGCTTCTAACTAAAGTGCTGCCGAACAGCGAGAGAGAGAGGGGGGACTAGGGGTGCGCGCGTTTTGACACAGGCTCCAAACAATGTGACGTAGGCAGCACACGTGTGCAGTAAGATCCAAATGTCATTTGCAAAAAAAATAAATGTTGGAGGAAAACCGTAAACATCCATTATGATTATGTGATGAATAATGTGCTTTCCAACGCAACCGTATCAATGTAAACATTTACTATGTGATGTACGATCTGACATTTTTCGGTATGACATGTCATTCCTTAAAATGACATCGCTCTGAGTCTAATGTCCAGATGCTATGTTTCAATGGTGATTTTTTATTTATTATTATTTGTATTTAACCTTTATTTAACCAGGCAAACATGTAAGAACAAATTCTTATTTACAAATGCAGCCTGACCAAAAAGCAATGGCTCTTTGGGGGGGGGGGGAGAGCTAGAAATAAAACAAGGTTAAATAATTTACAACAATAAAACACTGGCAAATACAGATGCATTAAAATAACTCGACATGGTATTGTAATCATGTGATATGAAGTATGATAAAACCATACAGTCAACATCCTCACTCCTCCCACTCTCTCCACCCCTACAAGACAACAGAGCGTGCTGCAAATCGAGCAAACTACAAACACACATGGTTGTCCCGCCTTGGCGAACTTCTCATTGGACTTCCTCTCCTCTTCCTCATGACGTCATACGGTGCCTTAGTTGTCAATCAAGAAATGTCACAATCGGTTGGTTACGCCGTAAGGTTGACAGGTGTGATGAGTTTACGAAGACCCACAAGGGTTGTCCAGGCAAGATCTATCTAGTTAATTAAGTCCACGTGAACACAAAGGGTAGCTTTTAGCTGTCCTAAAGATTTCAGAGAATGAAGAGAGGGACCTCCGGTTCGTTATCGTAATGGCGAACCTCCTAAACTGAGAGGGGGAGAGAGAGGAACATCGAGCTATCCTAGCCATCGAGGAGGTGCCAGGTAGCCATTGTTTGTTTGATAGCTAAACTAGCTAATGTAAGCTATCTGACAGTCTTTAGTTAACCTGGAGTCGACAGCTAATTTCATGTTATGATTGACTAGGTTATTGAATATCTTTCGATCTGTAATATTATTATCAAGGCCGATCATTCGTCAGGTCATTACTGTTTTCCTAACCGAGACATTGGAGGGTTGTCATAGGGACGTCTGCTAGCGCTGGTAGCTCCAAGGTGGTGCATTCATCCCCTCTGCCCTGTGTTCATCCCCTGCCCTGTGGATTCCTGCCAACCTGGGACGCTCTGGGGTTGGGATGCGGTGAGTTGAACACTTGATCTCTGCACTTTATATTTATATTATTTATGACTCTTGCACTATGATGTTGGTTTGCACTGTCTTGTCCTGTCTTGCACCTGTCCTGCTGTAAACCGTGCTCCACTGTCCCAAACCAAATTCCTAACATGTTTACATGTCATGGCAATAAAGTCTTCTGATTCTGATTCTGATTCAAGACGATCTTTGCAATGCAGCCAGTGCAAGTACAGCTCTCAAATAAGAATGTAGACATATGGACCCCCTACCCTTTCAATTATACTAATACATTTCACATATTTGCTATCAAGAATTAGCCCGAGTAGTAATACACATGCCCAGTTTAGATAGAACCCAGTTTGATACCATATCCTTTTCATGGGTTTATTATACGTGATCACTTTAATCTAAAAGCTACTGACAGGCAATGAGGCCTGGCCCCCCTATGCTCTTCTAATGGTGCATGAAGGCTTAACTCTTCTCATTTGCTCCCTCTTGTCCTAAATAAAACATTGTACAAATTATGAATGAGTCAGTATTTATTAAGCTCTGCTTCACAGCTTAGCTGTTTATTGCAGCAATCAAAACTAGCTGTGTTTCAAAATGTTAGATTTTAATCAATACTAGGGTTGGGTGGTATTACATTTTTTGTTCCGTTAAACCGTCCCCAAATTTTACGTTTAAAATTAACTGCGGTATATGGTATTACTTTCTAGGGCTTTTAGGGAGTCGCCAATTTCAAATTATGAATTTAGTCGCTGCCATACCGTTTCGCGCCAGTAGGTGGCTGGCTGCAGTGCACTTAGTTGATTTTCCATCTTATGTTACATTAGCCCTTTTTTTCTCTTGTTACATTAAGTTTTTAATGTTATTTTTATATCTAATTTTATGTGACACAATCGGTGTGTATAATTTCTTTGTTGTATAGCACATTGGTGCACATTTATTATATATACTGTATATATTAGTGCTGTTAATGTTAACGCATTAACGCTCGTGATTAATCTGGGAACCTTAATGTGTTAGAAATGTATTGTAGCGAATGGGAACTGGTAGTGTAACTCGCCCCATGCGGGAGTCGAACCCCGATCTCCCGCATAACCGACGGCCGCGCTAACCACAATACCAAGAGAGTTAACTCCCTTGGAAGAGCTGTTAACGGGCCTCATACAGGATCGTTACACTATCCTCACCGTTCGGGAGAGCGTGCCCTCACGCTTCTCTATGTCAAGTCCCTCACGTGGACACGCCTCTCCGATGGCCTTCCTTCCATCCCAACCTTCTGACACCAGTGTAGCGAACGGGAACTGGTAGTGTAACTCGCCCCATGCGGGAGTCGAACCCCGATCTCCCGCATAACCGACGGCCGCGCTAACCACAATACCAAGAGAGTTAACTCCCTTGGAAGAGCTGTTAACGGGCCTCATACAGGATCGTTACAGTATTATTATATGTATGCAGTCTGTGCCCACATTGCACTCCAGAATGTTTTCTTGACTATTGAAACGGACATCGTTGCTATTTAAAAAAAAGTATAGTATATATCCTCATGTGGACCAGCACCTGTTTGTGTTGTCAAGGAAGTACAGGTCTCCTTACCTACCAGGCACAAGCAGTCTGACTATGCAGCTCAGAAGTTGGTCTTTCTGTTTCTGGTGTTTCTGCCCTTTTCTTTGTTTGTGTCTGTATATTGTCTGATGCATTACATTGACATGGTATCAATTAAACTCTTTCACTTGTGGTTTATTTCTCCTCTCCTCTCCCCACAGCTCTGTTTATCATGCATAATGCAGAACCGTGGTGGCGGCGGTGAACAGCACCTATCCCTCTCTCCCTTCCCCTGGGCTGGACCCCCGTCTCCCTAAAGCTCCTCCGTAGCAGTGGCCCTCCAAGATGGCCGACAGGAAGGAGCCACCTTTTCATAACGATGACAGCGTGGGATCCTTCCACCCCAAGCTGCAGTTCTATGAGACCATGGACCTCCTAATAGAGACCCTTACCGGGACCTGCTTTGAGCTGCAGGTTTCACCGTTGCAGACTGTCATCTCTGTCAAGGCCATGATCCAGAGGTTGGAAGGTACAAAAGGGCTGTCTCTACAAAAAACATCACTGACTGTATAGACCCAAACACACTACCCAGGTCACTGACTGTATAGACCCAATTACACCACTACCCTATCATTGACTGTATAGATCCAAACACACCACTACCCATGTCACTGACTGTATAGACCCAAACACACTACCCATGTCACTGACTGTATAGACCCAATTACACCACTACCCTATCATTGACTGTATAGATCCAAACACACCACTACCCATGTCACTGACTGTATAGACCCAAACACACTACCCATGTCACTGACTGTATAGACCCAAACACACTACCCAGGTCACTGACTGTATAGACCCAAGCACACCTGTTATTCTTTAGTTGACCATGTAGAAAATGACAGGTGACTATATTATCCTAACTGATATGCCAGTACATGAGCCAAGCTATTTGTTCTTGGCATTTAGCCTTTATTGTCCCCCAAGATGAAATCGGGGAGGGGACTATGGACTGGTCTCTGTCGGTTTCTATGTCATGCTTTTGTCTGTTTGTATGTCACATGCTGTGTCTCTGACTGGGTCCATTTTTCTGAAACTTGGGAAATAGTGTGTCTTGCCATAGAGATTGTTTAGGAGTTTCGAGGTGACGCTGATTCATCTTGTGATAGGTTGGCATTTAAAACGTCATAATAGGATGTAAAGAGGAGCGTGCACCTCAGACCGCAGCTTTTGGCCAGTTTCAAATAATACTGTCAAATCCTTGGCACTACAAGCTCTGGTAACTTTTTAAGCCTACCTCAATCCATGGATTGCTTTCAAATAAAAGCAAAGCTGCAAGAAGAAAGGCTGATACAGAATCAAATAAGCATTACACATTCCGCTAAGCTTTCAGTCATGCGTCTAAATAATTAACAACCAATTCACACAATTTGTCGGGGACAACATGTTTACTGTGTACCGTATTTTCCGGACTATAAGTCGCACCCGAGTATAAGTCGCAGCAGGCCAAAAATGGGTCATGAAGAGGAAAAAACCACATATAAGTCGCACTGGACTATAAGTCGCATGGTTCAAGGGAACGGGCTTGGCGGAATCAGCGGGGAAAGAAGACCCTGTTGAGCTTGACTCTAGTCTGGCACTGTGAAGAGACATGAGAGGATTTGTAAGCCCAGGAAGGACATAATTCACGTTAAAACTTCTTCTGAAAGGTTAGAAATACTTAAATTATCGAGTGTAAAGCCAGGGCTAGCTAGCGCGTTGCTAACGAAGGTTAGCAAAATGGCGTCGCGGGAGCAAGCAAACAGGATGGAACAGCCTCTGAAAGGTAATAAATGACTTTAATATCGTGTATAACGTTCATAATAGCGTGTATAACGTTCATAATATAGTGCTTAATGTCCACATTGTCGAGTGTAACGACTATTTATCGTGTATAAGGCCATGACAAAGATAGCTTGGTGAAAAACGGAAGTAGTTAGGATGAAGGGCGGCCTACAAACAATGCAACATTGAACAGCCTCTGAAAGGTAATAAATGACTTTAATATCGTGTATAACGTTCATAATATCGTGTATAAGGTCCATAATATCATGTTTAATGTCCACATTGTCGTGTTTAATGTCCACATTGTCGTGTATAATGGCTATTCTATCGCGTATGTGGCGCTAGCAGAAGTAGCAAAATAGCCTCGCGGGGGTAACTTAGCAACATAGAACAGTCTCTGGAAGGAATAAATGACTTTAATATCGTTTATAACGTCCATAACATTGTGTATAAGGTCCATAACATCATGTTTAATGTCCACATTGTCGTGTTTAATGTCCACATTGTCGAGTATAATGGCTATTCTATCGCGTATGAGGCGCTAGCGGAAGTTACTCCTTGGTTCATGTCAGTCAGAGATTACCGTATGTCAGTTCATGTCAGTCAGAGATTATGAATTATTGATATATAAGTCGCACCTGACTATAAGTCGCAGGACCAGCCAAAGTATGAAAAAAACCGCGACTTATAGTCCGGAAAATACGGTACTTGTTTAGATTGCTTAGATGATTATGATCTCAGTGTTGAAGCCACCAAAGTGTCCGTGTGCTAGGCTAACCTCGGTGCTAAGTAGAATCAACGTAGCCAGAGACATGTTGAAGCAATGTCCACTAGTACCACTAGTCCACTGTACCATCCATGTCCACTAGTACCACTAGTCCACTGTACCATCCATGTCCACTAGTACCACTAGTCCACTGTACCATCCATGTCCACTAGTACCACTAGTCCACTGTACCATCCATGTCCACTAGACCACTGTACCATCCATGTCCACTAGTACCACTAGTCCACTGTACCATCCATGTCCACTAGTCCACTGTACCACTAGTCCACTGTACCATCAATGTCCACTAGACCACTGTACCATCCATGTCCACTAGACCACTGTACCATCCATGTCCACTAGTACCACTAGTCCACTGTACCATCCATGTCCACTAGACCACTGTACCATCCATGTCCACTAGTACCACTAGTCCACTGTACCATCCATGTCCACTAGTCCACTGTACCATCCATGTCCACTAGTCCACTGTACCATCCATGTCCACTAGTACCACTAGTCCACTGTACCATCAATGTCCACTAGACCACTGTACCATCCATGTCCACTAGTACCACTAGTCCACTGTACCATCAATGTCCACTAGTACCACTAGTCCACTACCATCCATGTCCACTAGTACCACTAGTCCACTACCATCCATGTCCACTAGTACCACTAGTCCATTGTACCATCCATGTCCACTAGTACCACTAGTCCATTGTACCATCCATGTCCACTAGTACCACTAGTCCACTACCATCCCTGTCCACTAGTACCACTAGTCCACTGGTATTACTAGTACTAGGGATGCTCCGATTTATCGGCCACCGATTTAAATCGGCCGATTTCACTCCAAATGACTCGATCGGTGATCGTCAAAAATGGCTGATCGCAAAAACCGATCTTTTTTTTTTTTTTTTTCCTTTTCCTGGGGAAGACAGATAACTGAACAGAAAACATAGGAGGACGTAACAGTATGTAAACCATGAAGGCCACGTTTATGATGTCTTTTATACAGCCATATCACTGACTTGGGCTTCAGGCCCTAACTGGGTGATAGGCCAGACTTTTACTATGCCATAAAAATGGGTCTGCGTTTGCTTGGTGCCTAATGGATCAAAACTTTTGTCTAAAAAGCAAAAAATATGTAGGCTATCCAGTCAGTAGGCCTACAGTTATGTATTTTTTTTAAAATCGGTATCGGTATCGGTATCGGTTGATCTTGAGGAAAAAAATCGGTGATCGGTATCGGCCCCAAAAATCCAGATCGGAGCATCCCTAACTAGTACCACTAGTCCACCGGTATCACTAGTCCACTGTGCCATCCATGTCCACTGGTCCACTGGTACCACTAGTACCACTGGTCCCACTAGTGCCACTAGTCCACAGTACCACCTGGCTCATCTGCCAATCGAACACGGGATGGATGAAATATGGCCTCCAGTGAGATGAACGTCTTCCTGTATTTCATATTGAAGTGGAGGTGTTGGCAAATGTGTCCACCAGGTCGTGTGCTAAGCTAAGGCAAGGCCTTTTGATTTGTTGGCTCTTTCATAGAGGCCAGTACATTAACCACCTGCCATCTTTAATCCAACCCGGCACTTTGCTTTGTCATTTATGGGGCCTCATAGTCGATTCGTCCTTGTAAACAGCCCCGGAGACAACAGAACATATATCTGTTTTAAAAGCCTAAAGCGGCCCCATCAATTCAGCCTCAGACGAGCCAGGCCTTGGTGGCAGTGTGGGAGTGTCTTTAGCAGTGATGGAGTGCCGGGGGAAGCATGGAGACGTTCAAGAGAGGAACATTGTCTCTAGAGTGATTGCCATTGTAAAACAGTGCAACTATGCGGGGGTTTCGTCAGTTTAATACAATGACCTATCGGATGATGCAGAGGAGGAGTATCGATCTATCCTCATGGTTGTCAGTTTACCCGTGGTGTTGCAACGCACTGCTAACTGACTGTTTTGTGGAGATGTTTCTCGTTTCCTAGAAAGTGCCAGGCTATTGTTACAGTATGGCTGTTGTTTACTGTTGTGGAACATGACTCCCCTTTCACAGGATGTCAATTCCTTATTGTCTGGTTAGTTAAGTGAATGTGGAACATGGGTATGTGAAATGTCCAAGTGAAATGTAAGTCAATGTCATTTCTACATCCATCTCTGAGATAGCTCGGCTTTCGTTCTGGTTTATGTCTGACTGATGCCAGTGTTGCACTTCCATGTTAGCTTTTGGATACTATTGCTGTTTTGGTGGTGTTTTCAAGGCTCTCTGTGAGTGTGTGTCAGTGGGAGGTGTGCTTGGCAGGGCTGAGTGAGGAGCATACAATTAGCTGTGCGGGGGGGCAGGGGCTGAGATAAATTAGATGGTACAGCTAGGGATGCTCCGATTTATCGGCCACCGATTTAAATCGGCCGATTTCACTCCAAATGACTCGATCGGTGATCGGCAAAAATGGCCGATCGCAAAAAACGTTTTTTATTTTTTATTTTTTTTTTTTCCTGGGGAAGACAGATAACTGAACAGAAAACATAGGAGGACGTAACAGTATGTAAACCATGAAGGCCACGTTTATGATGTCTTTTATACAGCCATATCGACTGACTTGGGCTTCAGGCCTTAACTGGGTGATAGGCCAGACCTTTACTATGCCATAAAAATGGGTCTGCGTTTGCTTGGTGCCTAATGGATCAAAACTTTTGTCTAAAAAGCAAAAAATATTTAGGCTATCCAGTCAGTTATATATTTAAAAAAAAATCGGTATCGGTTGATCTTGAGGAAACAAATCGGTGATCGGTATCGACCCCAAAAATCCAGATCGGAGCATCCCTAGGTACAGCTAGATGCTGCTAGCTGGCCCACTCACATGCACTGGCCCTCTTCCAGCTCTGGGCTAACCAGGGCACCAAGTGTACCGTGAGGACAAGACGGCTCTGGCCTAACCAGGGTTAACCAGGACACCATGTGAGGACAAGACAGCTCTGGCCTAACCAGGGTTAACCAGGACACCATGTGAGGACAAGACAGCTCTGGGCTAACCAGGGTTAACCAGGACACCATGTGAGGACAAGACAGCTCTGGCCTAACCAGGGTTAACCAGGTCACCATGTGCACCGTGAGGACAAGACAGCTCTGGCCTAACCAGGGTACCGTGGGGTCATGACACAAATTATTTCCTGGCTGTCTCATTCCAGAGAGGTTGCTCCCTCCTTTCTCCATCTCCGTCATTCACTGCCCTTCTGGCATCTTATAGACCTAGCTTAAGGGCAATAGTGAAAATGAGAAGTGAGGGATAGCAGAATGGTTTTGAAGTCAAATGCAGCCTTGAGATCAACTATTTCTGGACCTTAACTTCCGTGTCCCCTATTGTAGGATCGAAGGTAGTGCAGATAGGACACGTAGTTATTAGGGATGCACCGAAATGAAAATTCTTGACCGAAGCCGAAATTAAGGAAACAGTTGGCCGAATACCGCGTGCATACTGGCAGTTTTTCATTTATTTTGCCCCCAAAATGGGTCGCGAGATGATTTTCTGTCTGAATGTATTAAACACATTTTTTAATTTAAATTTTTTATTATGTTTTTTAAATGTTAACTATCTTTTTTAATTATGATCATTATTATTCAGTGGTCTAGACGCACAATTGAGTGTTTCCATCCTGTTCCTCTGAGAGAGAGAAGTAGAGCGGATGCTCTGTCTACACAAACTCACATCAGACGTGCTTCCCCCTCTCGCACGCTCCCTGACCCCAAATTAATGGCGCGTCTTGCGTACCTGCCAGGCATATTTGACAAGCTAAACACACTGAACTCGTCACTACAAGGCCCCAACAGCAATATCCTGACCCTCTCAGACAAAGCGGATGCTTTCACGACAGCGTTGTATAGAGATGGAGAGATTGGCTGCTCTGGCGTGCCCGTGGCCCATTTAAGATCCTGATGCTGACACACATAGACACTAGACAGCATAGAGGCTTTTTGCATTTCTTCAACACTGAACCCTTATACTTTTTACATCTTAGCTTCTTGCTTTCCGATGTTTGCAGTGTTTAACACTTGAGGTTAGCCATGACAGTATGCTGTCAAATCAGTGGGTTGAAAAAGCAGGGGGATCGCGAGACTTGACCAATGTTTTTTGGGTGTCGCCAGACAAAGTGTTGCCTTAGATGGGATTTAGCAGTTAGCATTATGAGCTGCCTATTTTTTCTGCTAGACTATTATTTCCACTAGGGGGAATCTGTGAGTTGTCTCTGGCCTGCAGTGTGGTGGTGTTCCTATCCTGTCTGTCTGAGGGTGCGTTTGTCAATACGCTCTGGAAATCTGATCAGCACTCATGGAATGCCTCTTGTCCAATCATATTACTTGGTCGCTCTATGACGTTGAACCCAGTGTGCGTTCCGGCGCTCAGAGCTAATGTACGTATGCACCCTGAATATCTCTCTCTCTCTCATATATTCTAAAGGCATCCCCGTTGCCCAGCAACACCTGATCTGGAACAGTGTTGAACTGGAGAATGAGTTCCGCCTGCGTGACTACAGGTGAGTCTAATGCGTTCTACTTGCAGAAGTTTCCATTTCCTTCCAACTATTTCCCATCAACACCACCTAGTTCAGTAGCTCTGCAGTCACATATTTTTAAAATTGTATTTAAATTGCCTGGGTTTGGAGTCAACCCATTGTTGTCAGTTTGACTATTATATTTAATGCTTGCAGGCTGCAGCTGGTGGTGGGTGTGTTAAGTATATTGTCACTTAAATTACCACATTGAACGGCCCTTTTTGAGATTGTGTTAATCTTGAGTATTGCACAATATGCCTCAAGTCTTAAGGAGCATGGAGTTGGGTGGGGGGGGGGGGGGGGCGTGGAGATGGAGGGTGGATTTGCATGGAACAAACGTTCCGATAGAGTTCCCAGGCATTGTGCATAACTTCATTTGGAAACCAGCCTTGAGGAAGAATGTTTGTTCTGGAATAATCTCTTAGCTGAAAAACTACTCCTGTACCCAATCAGAGCCAGCTAAATGTTAAGCAGTATGTGGATGGTTCCCACAAAGCCCTCATACTGCTCACACTGATCTGGTCCCTTGTAGATCTGAGGGCACTAATGCTGGCCATGCACTACACAATGTCTCCATGTTTTGGCCGTCCCCGACACATTGTCAGGATCAAGGGTGAAATCCTATGAACCTAGACTAGGAGCTGAATGTGTGAGCAGGTCAAAGATGCACAGTTAATGGCATATTTTTTTTAAATGTCGGTTATCACACGTGTAGTGTGAGAGGGTCTATGAGGCAATTCCATAGGAATGCAGGTATAGAAATGCATGATCAGCAGGTAAACTGTGACAAAATACCAGGGGGAGAGGTGGGAGAGTCATTGAATCCTGTAGTGCAGTGGTTCTCAAACCTCTCCTCTGGGACCCCCAGCCGCTCCACATATTTGATCTGTTCCACCACCAGCACACCTGATTCACCTAATCAAGTACAAAGCAATTATGGTGGTGGAACAGATCAAATATGTGGGGCGGCTGCGGGTCCCCGTGGAGAGGTTTGAGACTTTGTAGTGATTTGTAGTGTATAGCACCGTAAAGGGGCTAGTGGTTGTTATTTGGGATGGGCTAACCTGTCTGTGTGTGCCAATGGATGAACTTCCTGTGTGACTGTTTGTTTGCAGCATTGCAGAGGGCTGCACTCTGAAGCTGGTCCTGGCCATGAGAGGGGGGCCCATCAACACCAGGAGAGGTACAGAAGACCTCCAGCTGGCCTGCTTTGACTTGGCATAAACTGCTTGTTCATTGTTGAGCTGGTGACTCAAAAAAACATTGTCAGAACATTGTGTTTTAAAGTTAGCAAATGATGTGGGCTGCTGCATCATAAATCATAACTTGAAAGAATGTCTTGTCCTCTTTACACAATAGCTGGAGGTCTCACTTGATCTCTCTCTCTTTCTCTCTCTCTGTCTCTGTCTCTGTCTCTGTCTCTGTCTCTGTCTCTCTCTCTCTCTCTCTCGCTCTCTCTCTCTCTCTGTCTCTGTCTCTGTCTCTCTCTCTGTCTCTCTCTCTCCCAAGTGTCTCTGGAGGACCAAGTGAAGGACATGGCCGATCTGATGGGGGAGAGGGAGGAGGACTGTGAGAAGAGCGTGCCCAGCAAGCAGGTGACCTTCCTGCTGTACCAAGAGGGAGACCAGCTCAACTTCTTTCGAGTGTTCGAGAGAGGAGATGACACACTCACCCCGGTCTCTGAATCACTCAGGTCAGTAGTCAATAACGACAGCAGGGCATTTTACATTCATGAAACTTCTACTCTCACACTCCCCGCCCCCCGGCCCAAATACACTTGACGTCAGTAGTTAGGGTGACAATATCAGTTTGGATCGATATTATACATAATGAAACGTACCACTTAGTTTTGTTCAGGCAGAAACTGTTTGTGTGTTTCCCCTAGCGGTGGCTCTGTGTACAATGTATACGGCGAGGAAGAGGAGGAGGAGGAGGAAGAGGATGTAGAGGGCTCCGGGGCCGGCCTGCACACTCTGGAGAACTCCATCACCATGAACAAGATGAAGCTGCTCAAGGCCAGGATGGAGGACATGAACATCAACAAGAAGGTAGGAGACTGTAGGAATGGACACAGACATCATCAAATCAAATGTTTTGTATAGCGCATTTCTCACAAAATGTGACCCAAAGAGCAAAGAAGATAAAGCAACAACTAAGATGGACATTTAAAAGGCGAGATTGACTAAGTAGGTTTTGAGGTCTCGCTTAAATGTTTCCAGAGTTTGACAATCTCAGCCTCTCAGGTAGGATGTTCCATAGTCTGGGAGCATATATACTGAAAGCTGTCTCCTCATATCTCTTTGTCCTGGCTTCATGTCAGCAACACATCATGTAACATGTCAACATAGTCGAGATGGTGTTCATTCACCTTATTTCTGTGTCTCTCTGGCCATGCTACTTTAGTCTACCTCTGTCTGTGTCTCTGTCCCCTAGCCCAAGAAGTCTGCCAAGCTGAAGGCCCGCCCCCCCACCACCCCCCGGCCCTGCGGCAGCTCCCTCGGCCCTCCCAGCACGCGGCGTCACCGCCTCTTCAACGCCCTCCCCCAGATCAACCCGTCGCATCACCCCTCCGCGCATCTACCTCCAATCAGAGACCACGAATCCACGAGCCCCTCCCCTTCCGCCGCCGACATGTCAATCAGCAGGCGGCGGTGGGGCCCGTTCACCTCCCCGTCCTGCTACATGCTCCAGGAGGAGGAGCCATGCGAGTCGTGGCCGGCCTTCGCCAAGGTCCGACCCCCTCCGAAGGTCTCCCGGTTCGACGTGGGCAGCGCGAGGTGGATGAGAGACTGCGTGTACCCGCAGTTGCCGGCCCTCTCCAGCAGGGGGCAGGCCGACGGCTCTCTGGAGGCTCCCGACCCCAGAGGAGACGCGCTGGGCCTGGGCTTGGTCGAGGAGGTGGGCGGCCTCATGGAGCCCACGCTGTCGGGGGCGTTGTTCGGGGAGCGGCTGTCGGACCCCCTGAGCCTGGACGTGTCGACCCCCCCGGAGGAGGGTCTGGGGGGCTTGGACGGCGCGGGAGCTCTGGGGGTGGCGGCCGAGTACCAGCTGCCTTCCACCTCCTCTCTGCTGTCCCAGGCCGTAGGACCCAACTCTCTGAGTCTGAACACCTGGGCGCTCGGCCCCGATACTATGACGTGTAACAGTGAAAGGACACAGCTGGGTAGCAGCCTTCACCTGACCCCCGATTGTCCGTCGTCGTCGTCACCCTCCAGCTCTGCAGCACCTTCCTCCGTCAGACAGCCGCCTCCTCAGCCCTTTGAGTTCACCGGCTCAGCCCTGCCGCCCAGCCTCTCAGTCCGCCCCGCCGCCCTCCTGGAGACGGAGGCGTCTTCCCTCCCTCTCGCTGCCTCGACTCTGTCACGCGGCTCTCTCCTCCGCGGCATAAAGGTGGACTCTCCGGGCAAGCGGCCAGAGGTCGTCTCCAAGAGCGAGGCGCGGGGGGGCGTCACCAAAATGTCCGCCCAGGCCTGTAAGGAGCCCCTGGGCTCCCTCAGTAACTCTGAACTCCTAGCCTCTCTCAGCTCCAGGACAGGAGGGAGCAACAGGGAAGGCCTCAGCCAGAGCCTGGGACTCGGGTTGGGGCTGCCCCATGTGGGTGCCTCTGGGCTGGGGAGGTTGGGTTCCATGGCCCCCTCCCTCCCAAACAACATTCAGCTGCTGCAGGACGATCTGTTCAGACAAGCAGCAGCCTCTTACTTGGTGAGCACAACCCATGATGCCTCCCGCTGTGTTGTACACTGGCCCTTTAACTGTGCAGTAGGAAGACTGTCATGTTGCAGTGTACTTTTATTGCGCGTTCATTAGGGGTATAACGCTACATGTATTTGTACTGAAAATGTTCACATGTACCAAACAAATGCAGGCTGCACGTTCAAAACGTTTTTGTGTGTTGTAGTAATCTCAGCCAGTACGCATGCGCACACACGCCACAGAGATGTTGTCAGTAGTTTAGTTTAAACTAGAGCTTGAAGTTCCTCCAGGATCCCATAGGTCTCCCGTTTGGGAACATTACAGTTTCTCAGTTACCTACAAAGACAGGTGGATCGGACCGAAGCTATATGCCGGCGTTGTTCAACTGCGATCGGGTATGCGGCTGGATGAACGTCGTACTTGCTCACTCATTTGAGACGGTCTCACCTGAATGTGAACATCACAGGTACAAGAAGAAAAGAAAAACAGTGAAGTGCGAACCCAGCTCCCCATGGCATTTAAGCAGCCTCTCGCTAACAACTCAGACCGTGCCAAAGCCATAACAAACGCCGTAGGTGGTTTTATAGCAGCGGACCATACTCTGTTGTCGAACACAGGTTTTAAACATTATGTTGAAAGTAATCGAGCCTCGTTACATAGTTCCCTCTCGTCCACATTTCAGCCAGCATATCATACCAGCCCTTTATAAACAAGCACAAACTACAGTTGTCCACGACTTATCCAAGGCACCTGCTTTCTTAATTTAGAAAGGAAAACTCACTGCTTGTTCAGTAAACCACTGTTTAATAATAATGAGAAAAAAAAGTGTATATATATGTGTTTTGTTAATTTTTACCCTGCTGTACCGAAAACGTACCGAACCGTGATTTCAAAACCAAAACCAAAAATTCTTGTGTACTGTTACACCCCTAATGTTCATGTGTTGCTCCTGCCAAGCCACATTTCCCTTCTGGGTATTCCAGATTGAACTGAACAACTGCTAAGTGGCTCTATGATGGAACAATAGGAGTTGTTGATGTTGCAGTGTATTGTATGGTATTGCTGCAAGTCTATGTGGTCTTAGTTTGACACCCTGTTTACAACCCTCTCTTCTATCTTCAGTTCCCCAACAGTCTTGTATCCGCTAGCAGAGCCTCCAGTGTAATAAGGAGATTAGGTGAGTGATCATCCAACTCAGGGAAGTTGGCCGTCGTCATCGTCACCCATATCCACACCACAGGAGCGGAGCTCTCAAGGTCTAGGGCTATTTCATCATTTGTTTTTCTCAGATGTAAAGTGGTGTGTGGAAGCACACGTGTACAGTGGCCTTGCAGAGCACAGGGCCTGTAGTATGCAGCGCTGTGTGTTGTCTTTGTGTCTCCGGCCCATGATGCAGCGTGGGTGTCTGCCAACACAGGGTCAGAGAGAAAGCAGCTCCCTTGCTTCACACTGGAGTGAGAACACACACACACACACACACACACACACACACTCACACACACTTACTTTACAAAGCAGCTCCCTGACCTAGGATTGGTGCCAGCTTGAAGCAACACACAAACACTCACTGTACATTCCCTCCACACAAACAGAGAGCACAGGAGGGTATTGTGAATGCCGCCGATGCATGTTGTATGAGCTCTGCATCGTGGCACACTAGGGCGTTAAATATTTACAGTGATGCAGCTGCTGAATGAGCACGAGCGATGGAACATGTGTGCACACACACACACACACACACTGTATTCATTTCTGCAGTCACATACTACTACACATACCCTGCTCACACACCTACAGTATATGCATGTATGCAAAACAATGAGCCATGGAATTTGATTTCCTCAGGATGATTCAGTCAGACTATCAGCTCTAGATGGTGTTCACACAGCTGTGGGGTGTTCAAACTGTCTACAGTCTGTCTGTTCAATTGGAGGGCCACTCTGAGAGCAGATTATTGAAGAGAACACAAGTCAAAATCCAATCTCATGCCCGACTGCCTGACAGGAGATCCTCCTGGCTGTTGTCACAGGAAAAGGCCCTTTAACTGTTCTGTCCCGCCTGTCCCGGTCTCCATATCTTCACGACACAGCGAGCGTGTCCACAGACATGTGTAGTGGGTAGAGACTGACATGCACCAGTGTCGTAATGGGTTGGAAAATGAAAAAGTGTCGTCATGGGGTTTGAACAGTGAAATATTTCCTGTGATTTAAAGATGTTAAACAATGTAGGCTACTACGTAATTACAATATTTCCCCACCGGTAACTATAGGGTGTGTTTAATATACTATTATTGAGGCTAGCGATTAGCCTAATTCTTAAAACAGTTTGAGCTGTCTGCTGCTGATTAATATTCCAACTGGACCCGAGGGGGATATCTTTCAACCATGTATTCCTCCACTATTCTATCTTGTTCCTCTGCTAGTTTTGAGCTTACCGGGTTAACGTTTCTTTTAAAAAAATTGTTTTCAGATTTTATCCCCTTTTTCACCCAATTTGGTAGCCAATTGAACCCAACCTAGCATCCAATTATCCCCTGCCTATTGCGTAGGATCCGCCGCACGACCCCGTGGCCGGCAGCCCCAGAGGAGGCCGCCAGGCAGACTAGCTGACTGGCTCCTCGAGCCCAGCACCGTTATTCCGGCACCCCGGGGGCGGTGTTGCACGACGGATCCTTGTCCGGAACTATTCCTATACCGCCCTCGGGAGCGGCCGCTCAATATGCCGCTCCCTGTGTGTGCCCCGGTCATATCCGGATCTGGCGAGCTGGGATTCGATCCCAGTCTCCGGTGGGCAGCTTGCACTAGTGGCTAGTGCTTAGACCGCTACACCACCGCGGGGCACTCGGGTTAACGTTTCTAACTGGTAGTAAAGCAGAGACCTCTCCTGTCCCCCCCAGGTACCCCTACATATCACCTCCCCCCGGTCAAGGTTCCTGTGGGCAGTAAGAAGAAGAGCTCCAAACACTGCTGTCTCTGTGGGAAGAAGACCGGCTTGGCTGCCAGCTACGAGTGCAGGTACCCATCATCCCTCTCATGTCGCTCCTTCTATCTCTCTCACTCTCACTCGCTCTGTTTACGGTCTCATTCTTGGAAAGGCAATGCTGTGAAGAAGTAGGAAGACCCTCGGGCAGACTTCACCTGGCCCTACACATGAGGTCATGCTAAACATAGGCCTTTCACACCGGCAAAGCTCCGTTCCCGTCGTGGAGTCTCAGAACCGTGGTGCTTTCTGGCGAACCAGCCCGCGTTCATACCAGTTTAAGCGGAACCGTCAACGTCATCAACGGGGGGGGGTGACAAAGGGGCGGGAGAAACAAAAATGTCACAACAACATGGCGACTACTTCACTGGATATGAGTATATCTTCCACTTCAGTATCTGAAATAAACACTATTTTGTATGAAAAAAACAAAACAAAAGACCCTTTCTAAACATTCAACGTTCTCTTACTAGCCAGCTACTCTGATACAAGAATAGAAATGGCTTACGAAGTTTGCGCGTGTTTGCGAAGCATGTTAGGAAGATCGAGAGAGTGATGAGAGAGTGATAACAAATTTTTATCACTAATGATTTAGTCTCCTTCCTTCTTACTCTCTTGCTCATCTTCACAGCCTAGAATATGACACACCCACTGACAACGTCACGGTTCTATTTTTTGGTTCCAGCTGAGAAATAACTTTTCAGGTTCCGAACCAATTTATTTTTGGTCTGAACGTGCAGGCCGGTTCGAAAGAGGGGCGCTTAGGTGGAGTAGTGGATTAAGCGCTGACCATGTACCGCAGGCACATGTACCACGGTTCGATTCCAGCCGCGGACATATCCTGCATGTCATCCCTTCTCTCGCTCTCACCCATCCTTCCTGTCATAATCTCTACTATATCTGTCATTAAAAAGAAAAATATGAGTGGGACTGCCCCACTCAGAAAAAATTACTTTAAAAAAAATGTGGTTGGGTAACCGGCACGGAGCCTTGCCGGTGTGAAAGGCCTACATGTCTATTGTGCTCTTCCTTCAGGTGTGGCAACAACTTCTGTGCCACCCACCGCTATGCAGAGACCCACGACTGCACATACGACTACAAGAGCGCTGGACGCCGGTTCCTACAGGAGACCAACCCCATCATCAGCGCTCCCAAGCTGCCCAAGATCTGATCACCGCATTGGACCCCTGACCCCCAAAATTAAGAACATTTATGAACATTAAAAAAGGGATGGAACTTGATCACCACCGTGTGCTTTGATCAGAGTGCTTGGCTTAATGAGTAGAAAGGCCAAGTGTATACAAAGGGAGGAAAACAACTGCATACAAATGAGCAGCTACCTAGCTCTGGACAATGTGAGGAAAAACAACTTGAGCATTGATCTGCTTTTCCCTGTTGGGGACCATGGGGGCGTTTTCCCCTTGCAAAAAAAGAAAAGATACTGCATGTACATGGGTAGATTTTGAGGAGAGTGTATTCCACAGGGTTCAACAGAACAAAATGCACGACACCAAGCATATACATTTTTGAGGGGGTTTGTTTTGTTTGTAGGATTTTGTTTGTTTATTAAAATTGGACTGCAGATCACTTTTCATGCAAGTCTTTGAGATGCACTTTAGAATTATCATTTATACCAATGGTTTGACCCTCTTTGGGGGGAATGGTCTTTCATTTTTGTGTTTGTCTGAAGTGTTTGTTGTCTGTCATAATTTTTTTATATTCAGCACCTCTTTCCTATGGGCACATATATATTATACTGAGTTGAGTACTGAGTATTATACTGTAATATGAAATTTGCATATGTATATCAGTTATGTCTATCAAGAATACTGTGATACTGAAGGAAAGGCATGGTAGGTGATTGCCATAAATCTCTTTTGTAAGATTTTTATTATTATTATTGCACAGCCGTTACAAAAAATTCAAATAAAAATATTTGTGTTTCCCTACATCTTTGAACGACTGAATCATTTATTTTGATTCAAAACAGGCACATGGATGCCTTAATAAATAAATAAATTAACCACATTCACCTGTTTTTGACACCTCTGCAGTTATCATTTGGTTTGTTAGAATTATCGTTTATACCAATGGTTTAACTATCTGTGGGGTACCGGTCTTTCATTTTTGTGTTTGTCTGAAGTGTTTATGTTCTGACTTTTTAATATTCAGCACCTCTGTCCTCCCTCTTTCCTATGGGCACATATATTATACTGGCATCACTGTAATACTGATTCATTTGCATATGTATATCAGTTGTATGTCTATCAAGAATACTGTATGATAGTGAAGGAAAGGCATGGTGTGACAGTAAGGTGATTGCCATAAATCTCTTTTGTAAGATTTTTAAAAAGTATTATTGCACAGCAGTTACAAAGACTTGTCGGTGCTGTAACTATGGGAGTTTGTTCTAATAAAAATTGATTCTAAACAGGCACATGGATGCCTTATTTGTAAAAAATAAAATAAAAAAAAGGAATCACACATTCATCTGATGACACCTTTGCAGTTATCATTTCGTTTGAACCTTTAAAGGAGGAACTAGCCAAGACTCATCATTTGGGAAACACTGATCTAGACAGTATTGATTGTTCTCTCCTGGGAGTTGTGAGTGGGAAGGAGTACAGAGTAAACATGTTTCCTGTTTCCTCTGGCTCATTAAACACCAGATCTTATCTGCCAATATGAACTCCATAACACACTCTTAACTTTAGCAACTTGTCATAACTGTGTGAGGGAGAGATCCACCAAACCATCTCACGTAGGCAAAGGAAAAGAAAGCACTCTGTCAACTACTGATATGTAATGACCTGCTATTGTAAAAATAAAAATAAAACACTTTGAATTGAAGGATTATCAGGAAAAAGTTGGACATAGCTCCAAATCTCACTCGTGGGAAAATTAGAAAAGATCTGATGTCCCTTAAATGGATTCAGATGTCTGACATGGAAACAATGTGTTCCCCAGATGCAGAGAAGGGACCAGGCCAAGGTATCTGTTTCTGATATGCAGCACCACTGTCAGAACTGAAGGTTGAGCCCCTCTCAGGACCGACTCCTTTTGGATTGCAGGCCTGTCTGGCTTATATGCCTGTTTCTTTCCTTAGTTTAGAGATAAAGAGTGGAAGTCATTTAAGTGAGCTTTTGAAGAGTGATTTCCTGTCATGGTGAGGCATTTAGTTAGTTAATTGCATCAATTGGCAAACCAGGAGAGCAGAAGGGAAAAGGTGCTCAATAAGGCTAATATTCCAACAGAATAGAGACATGCGTGCGCTCCTTTAGTGAATCTAGCCTCAGAGCAATTATTTATTTTGTTTGTTTGAGGGTGCACTACTGGATAATATTTCTTTTGTTATGACTATATAATACTTAGGGCCAGTTTCACAGACAAGGCTTAAGCCTAGTCCTGGACTAAATCACAGTTGCAATGTAAAATCTCTATTGAAGATGCTTTTTAGTCTAGGATTAGTCTTAAGCCTTGTCTGTGAAACCAGCCCTTAATGTTCCTTTTCAAAACCAAGGATGCTTGATCTGCTCTCCTGTTTGTACAATCTCATTGCCAGAAACCTGTTGTGGTGCCTAGGTAACAACTCTCTGGTGCCTTGTTATGAGGAGTCATCGAGCACATCGGCAAAAAGAGAAGTGGTGGTCACTTTATTCCCTTACTGGAAACACACCTGACCTGAGTCTGACCTGACCTGACCTCTCCTCTCCTCCGTCCACACTGATTTCACTATTGTAAAGGTAAGTCCCTCAGTTAGACCCCTGGGACCACTGTATGTTGTTGTTTTTGGATCTGCATAAGTGATATGAAAGAATGCGACAGTGTAATGGACATTGTAGACCAATATTTCTGTCATTCTGTCAGTAGCTTGAGCAAGTCTGGGCTACAGACTCGATGACCGTTAAGAGACACTCCACGGGTGACAGGAACCTCAGACTCATTTCACATCCCTCCCTGATGTCCTCTTTTTGTAGGCAGAGCTGAACACTAGTTAGGAATCTAAAGGCTAACACAGCCGTAACATTATAATGAGCTATTTCCTAATTTAGAGGCACTTGTTCTGACGCACAGTATGAGTTGAATCCTGAGAGAGGGAGTTTGAGATTGTCCAAATCCTGTGCATGTGGTGATATTGATTGTGTTCCACATTTTTCTTTCTAGTCCTTCCGTTATGGTTGAGGATAATACTATAACCTATCTATAATGATATCATTATGCTGTGAAAAGACTGCCAAATGTAATTGAGCTTAGAGAAGAGAAATAGAGCAACTACAAGCAGAAATAGATTGACATGAGCAAACCACAATGAATGACCTTCCGAGAGGCAATTATTCCTGACTGAGCACAAAAAAGTTTCTTAGTGACTGTGTTCCTTTCTTTAATGGTGACTCAATGTGAATAGTGACACCTGAATAACATTGCAAGCATCGTATCCTAATGTGTCTGAGGGGGAGAGTTGTGCCATGACACACGACAAATATTAACAGGAAGTGTTGGGGGTAAATGTTTGGAGGGGGGTGGACGAGATGATCAAGCACGACCCGTTTGACAGGTTCATCTGAGTAGGAGGATTAAGAGACACACACACACACACACACACACACACACACACACACACATAAAGAAAACCTTATTGACAGCTCTACACTGTAACCAGGAATATTACTCTCTCTCTCTCTCTCTCTCTCTCTCTCTCTCTCTCTCTCTCTCTCTCTCTCTCTCTCTCTCTCTCTCTTAAGAAGGTTGAGATCTGAGACGACAGAGCTGCCATTCTTTCCAGTAAGAATTCAGACCATTGTTAAAGTTCTGGTTTATCCTTGACCAAACACCCCAGCTTTGGACTGCTGTCTCTCTCTCTCTCTCTCTCTCTCTCTCTCTCTCTCTCTCTCTCTCTCTCTCTCTCTCTCTCTCTCTCTCTCTCTCTCTCTCTCTCTCTCTCTCTCTCTCTCTCACGCACGCACGCACGCACGCACGCACACACACACACACACACACACACACACACACACACACACACACACACACACATGTCTCTGGCATCCCCACCGCCCTCTGTGAGGTGCCCACACACACTCCAGACAGCACACAGAGGCGCTGTTGTCCTCCCCCAAGGACGGAGAGAGAGGAAGACTGTGAATTAGTAATAGGACCAAACACAATGACAGGTTTCAGGGAGATAGAGTCCGAGTCGCTTTTTCTTCTTCTTCATTCAACAGAGGGTTTAGCCTCCTATAGGTTAGCAGCTTCATCTCTTATGAGCAGACAGACCCTTAGCGGGTGACTCCCGGTTCATTGAGTTTACGGTTAAAAGCATATCTTCTCGGGGTGTCAGCGTGGTGGTAAGGGCTCAAAATGACCGTATACCGATGGTGAAGTTAGCAAAGGAGTATTGTGTTTGTACCACATTCATAGCCGGTGTTATTCATGGTAGCGATTTTTGTGTTATGCTTGTTGTAAATAAAAGTTCTATGATGCATTGAAATGACATTAAACTAAGATAATACTAAAAAAGATAATAATAAAAAAAAATCTATGAACATGGGATGACGATTTCCATTGACCAATCAACGGTGTGCAGCGTCACACGTCACACGCAGCCTGGCAAAAAGGTTCCGGGTCTCAAAAAGGTTCCTGGTATCGAAGGGTAGCTAAAGAAGCGACCCGACCCGACCCGACCCAGGCCGACAAATGGAAAAGCGCCAAAGAAGCAGGCCAGCCCGGGCTGACCCGGGTCAGCCCTCTAGTGGAAAAGCCCCATTAGTGAATGAGGGGTGCTTAATGTGGCGGTGCGGAGGTTGTGATATGACGTTTGTGTAGTAGGCTATATACCGCAAATACGTTTACATGCATTGATTGATTGATTGAAAACTTTATTAGAAGATTTGCAGAAGTAGGTACATGAAAGTACATATTACATACAAGGTCAACTAACAGGATAAAAACCCAAGAAAGCCACTGGCTTATTTCAATTGGGGTCCTTGATTCTCAATGCATCGTTACATGTAAGACAGACAAAAAAAACTAGTACTATCTACAAGATAATACAGACAAATAACTAGTACTATCTACAAGATAAACATACATCCATCATGGATACAACAATACAACAAAGCATAAGGTATGTACAGCGGGTAGGACAGGTGGGGACATACACCACAGGTGGGGGCGGGGGACAAAACACAAAGTATGTACAGTGGGTAACATTCCATTGACCAATCAACGGTGTCATTGTCATTGACATTGTTGATCTTGCTGGATTAAAACCATAAAATACCTAGAGAATGACCGTCATCATCATCATCATCATCATCATCATCATCATCATAATCACCATTCGTGACGTTAGAATTATAAGGTTCTATCTCCGTAGAATGATAAGGTTCTATCTCCGTTTAGAATGATAAGGTTCTATCTCCGTTTAGGGCAGTTCAGAGATATTGAGCGTCAAAGTGTTTACATTCCATTACGTTTTGTGAGATGGAACCTTAGTAATTTTTACTTAGTAAAAATAGTAATTATTAATTACTAACTCAAAAATGTCAACATTTTAAAAATAACACCACAGAAGCATTAATAAACACCTAATGGATCAGATTATGTAAAAAAAACTCAATTTTGACAAAAATGGAGATAGAACCTTATAATTCTAACGTCACGCATTGTCATAATCATCACCAACGTATTCTTATTGTTCATCATCATCATCATCATCATCATCATCATCATCATCATCACACTGATAAATCTCAGTATCTCTCCTGTCAATCAACACCGTGGTGCGCATATCTCCAGCGCGCCTGCTGCCCTTTAAAATTTAAATCAATTTTTTCTCTCCGTCCATTTTTTCCACTCCATGTTTTTTTTTTTTATTGTAACGCGGAAGTCGGTGACGCATAAATACATTCAGATGCAGAGGGGGGCATTGAAATAAACAACACATCGCCATTCAGTCCGGGAAAAAACAACAGCGGTGAGTGATCTTTTTTTTCTTTGCACTGTGTCGGCAACATTGAACCGAGATTTGCGTTCAATCGCAACGTAGCCCGGTCCATGATGATGTGAAACGTCTCTCTGCAGCTTTTAAAAAAAAAACTGATTCTCCGGTAGACGATGCGTATCTATTATGGAATGATTGTTTGAATCTAGCTGCAATTATTCACGGAGTCACGAAATACATGAAGTGGTTGACAGCATTCCTACAGCACATTGGGAAGGTCTCACCAGTGGAATAAGGTGGGTAGGCTATTTTCCCAACAGATTGAGAGCAATAGACGCTCTATTTATTATTCTGAATAGGAGAATGTTTCTTCTATGATCCGTCAATAATGCTTCCTATGTCGTCCGGTTGGCATGCAGCGTAGATGCTCGTGGATTTGTATTTTTTTTTTTTTATTGGGAAATAAAAAGAACAATATCTCTTACATTTACATTTTTCTTCACGTTGAGTTAACAGTGTCGGCTATTGATAGTGTACGTGAGAAAATGAAATATTGATGCGCTCTTTTTTATTCATCAAAGCAAAATGACTTACGAGAAGTTCATTGTAACAAACAATGAAATGGACCGTAGTCGATAAGAATAATTGCTTTCATTTTCATAATGATTAATAAGCATTGAAAACGCCTTGAAACGCCTATGGACAGCGTGACACACTCACCGCGGTGCTGCGCGACAAGCGAGGTTTGTTTCATTGTCCTTGTCTAACTGACCTTTTACAAACTGTCAGGTTCTGTTGGATTCTTTTAACAAACAAGCTACAGTTTCGGGTACTGAAAATTTTTCACCCAGCATGACCAGACCGATTCAATGCAGTGAACTATTTCAATGTAATGTGAATTGCTTGCTGCCCATCACATCTTGGACAATTGCATTGATTGGTTGGTCTTCTGAATTGCAGAGCATGTTTACATGTATATGAGTCATTCTATAATTAGGGGTACATTTCAAGTCCATGGGTAGTATTTATACATTTGACCAAATAGTCACTTCAAGCAATTATCAATTTCATATTGGGGCACATTTCCCTTTCATTTAATGCAAAAGGTCAACAACTTCCATAATTTATTTAGCAGAAAAAGCATATGTTATACTGGAATTTGCTGTTTTTGTGCTGTCCGATTTGCTGAGTGTCAAGTTTTGCTCTTCCAAATAACACTAGGATACATGTATTTGTATATTATTTTCATCATTATTTGTTCAAAATAATAATTAAAACATGACAAAGATGTTTTAAAAACAATTTCACTCATTAATATACATGAAATTATTCATTTGTGTCCGAGAAATCTCTGTCCGAGAAATCTCTGTCAACTGTGTTACCCATTGACAAAACCCCTGTAAATCAGCAATGGTTTGCTCCAAAGTCACATATCCAACACCACATGATGTCACTTCCTTTTTGGAGGGAATCTTGAATACAGTGAGGTATGTTTCTACTCCTCCTCTTCAATGTTTCATAACATATTATTGCTTGCACGTAGAGTGGGTTAATTGCATGTCAACCGTGTTATCAACATGTTCTTGTGTACTTGCTTTAAATTATATATTTACAAAAATGTAGAGAAAGTGTATAAAAACATGAGTTGAGCAAGGCCTTGTGGTGACATGCTAGTAGCTAGCAGTTAGCACAAGGGCCTAAACTGAAAGAAATGTCAACTGTGTAACCTGTCAACTGTGTTATCCATGAAGTGTAACACAGTTGACAGGGTTTAACACGGTTGACAATGTTGGAAGGGTTTGTTATAGTTATGCTTAACTATTGTTATTATACTTATTTTATTATTATATATATATATTATTATTATGTTATTAGTGATTTCAGGTGTACCCCTCTTCAACATAAAACGCCAATTCGCTTATCACCGGGAACTAAAGAGGAGTATGAAAGATCATGAATGCCTAATTCATGTTGATTTCTCTGAAAACTATGCTTGCAAGTACTCCACTGAAATCCAAGCCGTACACTTTGCATCGAACCAGCAGCAGGCAACGCTCCACACTGGAGTTCTACATGTTGGTGGAGGGGAGGAACATGTGTGCTTTGGCACAATAAGCTCATCGAAAGAGAAGGGCCCCGCAGCCATTTGGACCCATCTATCCCCAATACTCAACCTGGTCAAGGCTTCCTATCCCAATGTGACTGTGGTGCATTTTTTCAGCGATGGGCCGTGCACACAATACAGGCAGAAAGGCAATTTCTATCTGTTTTGCACTATGCTGCACCAGTATGGCTTCCAATCAGGCACCTGGAACTTTTTTGAGGCAAGTCATGGCAAGGGTGCTCCAGATGGCGTAGGAGGCCTCCTCAAACGGACCGCTGACAGGCTTGTCAGCCACGGGAAAGATATACCGAACGCTGAGCTCTTCTTCAATGCACTGGTGGATGCACAGACCTCAGTAAAACTGTTCTACATTACTGAGGATAATGTAGTTGAAGCCACAAAGAAGATGCCAGAACGTCTCCCAGTGGTGCCATCAACCATGCGCATTCACCAAGTCGCAACAGTTACCTTGGGAGAAATTAGTTACCGTGATGTGAGCTGCCTTTGCTCAACAAGACAGATCCTGGAGTGTCAGTGTTATAGCACCAAAACCTTTACCTTTGAGGTTCAGGCAACAGCACCCACACAGAAGGATAACAATCAGAAGCAGTCTGAAATTCCTTGGCAAAACTCAGACATCATCGGCCAGTGGTGTTCTCTGAAATATGATAATTTAATTTATCCTGGAATTATTCAAGAGGTGACCGAAACTCATGTTGAAGTCAAATGTATGCACCGGATTGGAGTCAACCGCTTTTTCTGGCCAAGTCGGGATGATGTCCTATGGTATTTGCACAATGATATCATCAGAATGATTCCTTCTCCAACACCTGTAACGTCACGTCATGTGGAGATCGACAGAGACATATGGTCCAAGATCTCAGAAGAAGGAGAGGAATGACAAAAGGAAGCTGAAAGGAAAGAAGAAGAGGAAGGAAAGAAGGAAGGAAGGACAGAAAGGAGGAAGGAAGGAAACAAGAAAATGATGAAAAGAACACATGGGAGGGGAGAGGGGAGATTTAAAAAGATGTGTTATTAAGTGTCAATGCAGTTAAGTTGATGAGTTCAATTGAATCGATTTTTTAAATATTGTACAACATTAACATTTTGCTCACTTTGTTTATGGAAGCTCAAACATAGTAAACATAGCAACATTGAGCAATTTTGATCCATAATGTCTTTTGGTATCAGAATAACAAGAAAATGCTTTACATTTGTGGCATCAAAATTAAATGTTTTTATCTTAAATAAAGGTTTCTCTTTTTCCCCTAATGTGTCCTGTCAATTGTGTTACTCCTCTCAACTGTGTTACTTTGACTGTCAACTGTGTTACAGGTGAATTTTGTGTCATAAATCTTTTAAATGTTGGCTAAAACTGTAATAACAATGATGGGGGACATTTCTAGAGAGGGAAGTCTTACATAAGGATGTTGAACAACTCTACATTTAGTGTAATGTGGATTTATGTTGAAAAAAGCTTTATCCTTGATGATAGCATCCCACAGAATACCCATTATCCAGCTCAAAATTCATATTTTCAAATCAGTTAGACAGACAACCTCAAAATCCCAAAGTGAATAGATTTAAGACCTTTCAAACAAATGTTTTATCAAATGTGTAGTACTTCATTCTCGTCTTCTATGACACAACTTTTGTCTGTAACACAGTTGACAAAATAATGATTTGCATGTCTATTTTCATTTAAATATTTAAAAAGTAATTAGAGCTTAAGCTTGACAATTAATGAATTTAGCACATTGGGGGGGTATATTATGGAAACAACTTGATTATTTAGTAAAAAAGCACACTAATTTCTTACATTTTTGGTTGATATGAAATGTACCCCTAATTATAGAATGACTCATATAGCACCATTCATATCCTAATGTAGGGATAGAATGCTGGAGTGTATGTCACAGGGACATGATAACAATCAGTGGCGGACTCAGGCTGTTTGAAGGGCAGGGGGGGGCGAAAAGAAAAAAAGGGCACCTACTGCACAACATGGGACCCCATCAGTGCACATGGTCATGTTTAGACCATTGGAAGGGCAGCCAATAGGGCACATCCTCTAATTTTGCCACTCAAAAGGGCACTTTAGTGCAACGTTTTTCAACGGTGGGGGCACATGGTCAAGTTTACACCATTGGAGGGGCACCAATAGGGCACATCCTCTCATTTTCGCCACTCAAAGGGGCACTTAAGCCCACTTTTCAACCGTCGCAGTCGCCCCCCCTGCCCCCCCCCTCAGTCCGCCAGTGATAACAATCATGTATGGTGAATAGTTTGTTATGCACATGTTTGCTCGATCTTGGTTAGTGATATTTGCCCTCCTTTTGCTGCTCTTTCTCTCTGAAAACTGGGGGTAGGTCCCTCTGCCTTCTCAGTTATTCTTGGCCTGCAGTATCACTTTATCATAGCCGCTAGATCAGTTTCCCTCAGTGTGTTCCAGTCTTAGCTCCTGCCCTGCGCTGCATTTAGGGCTGTGGATTGTCATCATTCTCAATGCAGCCATGTTCTTTTATGATTGTCCCCTGATATTTTGTACTAATACCAACTTTTGATAGCCATGCCCATTGGGTTACACTGTGATTAAGCTTTCTGGTTCTGGTTTCAAAGAAGTGTTCTCCTCCTGCAGTGTTGTTTGTACAAATGCGGTACTGAAAGTGCAATGGTAATGGTGGTGTGGTGTTCTCTGTCCAGGCTGCAGAATTGTTATTTGTTTTTACTTTACTGGATAATCATTAGGCCTGTATTCTAATGCCATTTTCAAATGTAGGCCTATTCAATTCAAATCCAACTCCAATGGTGTGGTAATTTAGCCTGTTGTTTATCAGGTCAAACTATTTGACAGGTTTGTAATGGCCGGATGACAGCAGTATCATCGATAGCTAGCATATCCCAGTCAGTCTACTCTCTGAGTCCTCTTGCTGTTCTTCTGGCATGGCTCAGGTGTTCTGGTCTCCTCGGTAGTGTACTCCCTTCCCTTCCCTTCCCTTCGGCATTCTGCCGTGGTGTGAAATCTCATCAGCTGTTGTCTGGACTGTGCAGTCAACAGGCTCGGAAGTCATCAGAAGTCCTGACAGACATGAGTAGAAAGAGACGGAAGGAGAAATTATGTTCAAGGCCCTTCATTAGTTGCCAGACCAGGAGAAGGCTGTTTTAGTTCATCTGGTCAAACTGACACAGAAGAGAAGAAGCCAGAAACCCAAGTGAGTGACTAATGTCCCAAATTAACTCGTAATTCCTTTTATTCAGATGTGCTTTTTTTAGGGAGAGTAATTCCATCAGAAGGTCTGAAAGCTCTTGCCTTACACAATGTTCTTAATTCAACAAAACCCAGGAAATTATGTTGGTCAATTTTGAATGATTAATTTCCTAGGAAACACTTTCTTTTTGTTGGAAAAAGGCAGTCAATTACAGTAAGGCTATGCCACTCATTCATTCATTTAACATTATTTTGAAAGTCTATTTGCTTTAATCATGTCATATTGCATTTATTAAATATACAGCACCATATCTACCATACCATGTTAGGCCTATACCATATTCACCGTACTCCCCTTTCCTCCTCTTCATTCATCATGTACTGTATATACAGCATCATGTATCATGTCACCATATCATGTATATTGAAGAGAATTCTTTGTAAGGATGTATGGAGAATCATTTTATTGGAGGATATATTGCTACTAAACATTTGAGTGGGTTTAGGGCACTGATAAAGTCAATGGCCCTTTATAATGGCACTGCTAACAGGGTGTTCTATGTGAAGCTATCTCTCCATGGGATTTGCTTTTTGATGTCCTCCTCTTTCATCTTTTATTGTCTCTCCCTCAGTCCAGTCTACAGAAGCCTGCCATGTTTACATACGATGGCATACATATGAAAGATGTGTGCTCCAGGGCATAACCCAGTAGTCAGTCCAATAGTCAGTCAATGCCTCTTGAGAGAGAGAGGGGGGGGGGGGGGGCAGGGGTACAGTAGAGCTATCATGCTGTTCAAGGAAATGACATATATTTAAATAAATACAGTGTGTACATGTGTGAGAGGACACATTCACTTACTGTCAATGTGGTGGGACGCTGTGGCTACCAGGGCCACTTCCTTATCTCATGTCTTACATTCACTGGTTACTTCCTGAGTCAAGCCCTGCTGGCATATTGTAGCCTCCCCTGAAGGCTATATGAGGGATATCTTCAGTGGAAGATATCAAGTAATGAAGAAATGAATGTGTTTTTATGAATACTTAGTGAAGCATGTACAGTATGTAGATGGTACACACAAATAATGTCATTAGTCCTTTATAAGGTGTAATAATGTCATTAGTCCTTAAGGTGTAATTGGTCTACTGACCAATGGGGCATGAATTTCTCTGAACTCTTTTGTGTCTTTTTAAAAGGAGCAGGCCTATTTCTCTTCTCTCCCCGCCTAAGAGTGCTTTGACCTCTGATGCTTTAGAACGTTTTGTGTATTGGTTAGATAGTGGACTCACAGCATTTCATAGATAAGTCAACAATGTCTCTGTGAAAAAAAAACAACAACAATAAATTCTTCCTTCTTCTAGCCCGACGACTGCCAATGGCCCCAGGCCCGAGCATAGATTACTTTTTCCTGCTATTGCTGGTGGATAGATGATGATTCACTTACTGAATGATGATTCAAATGTATTTGTTGTAAATCGCTTTGTAAAAAGGCATCTTATAAATGCCAAAAATGTAAATGTAATGTCTCACACATTGCAGTATCTCTCTACTCTGGAAATTATGTGATCTCTACCCAGAATCTTATCTTATTCTAGGTATTATTCAAACGGCAGTTTTAGAGATGACTATGACTATGACTGGAGAGAGGAAATAGAACTACCCAACAGAGATATCTGTTCACACATGTCCAGCGGGAAACATTTCTGTCTGAGGAAGTGTGTGTGTGTGTGTGTGTGTGTGTGTGTGTGTGTGTGTGTGTGTGTGTGATCTTTGTGGTCATCTCTTACGGCAAAGGAAGTGGGTTTGTATCGCTTTCGTAACCACATGGAATCCATTACATTTCCTATCAGTGTTTCTTATTGAGCGTCTACAATCTTTACAATGTACAACATTTGCTGTTACCTATGTTGATTAAGCAATAATACACTAGTCCATGTGTTATTACATTTTTAAAATCATCGCTGTGTATTACTCAATGTATTATTGCTTTTATACAACGGGTTACCAGCATTAAAAATCTGGATTAATTCCCAAACCATGCATTTTTCAACGTTTTTTCAGTGTGATGCTACATTCACTAACACTGGTTTCCAAGTGCAATTTAAGGTGTTCCCTGGTTATTAGTTCTATTCATATTGATTGCCAAGTTAATCAAATCTACCCAAGCGCTGGCTGATTGTTCCAGAACTCGTTTCTCAGGACGCTGTCCATGGTGAAAACAGCTATGTAACGATGTAAACAATGGTATTTTATGAATGGACATTTACATTTTAGAGATTTGGCAGACGCCTTTATCCAAAGCGACTTACAACAAATACATTTGTCTAAGTAAGTGAATCATCTATCCATCAGTCATCATAATCTATGCTATGACCAGGGGGCTGTTGGCAGTCACAGTGCTAGAATTTTAAATTGTATTTTTATTTGTATTTACTGTAGAGAAATTGTACATGGGGTAATGGGGATGAAGAGGTCTTTAGGAAGGACAGTTAAGATGTAGCCTGAAGTGTTGTCTAATATATCATGGGCAGGACAGGCTGCCACAATGGAAATTCCAAACCACTTGTTGTATAATATAAGATATCTTGTCCTTTGTAGGGCACTGTACCGTAGAATGAGATTATTAGGCAGAGACGATGTCATAAGAGAGATCAGGAAGTACACATGAAGTATACAACCATCTGTCCCAGGGGTTCCATTACAGCACTTTGTAACCTTGTTTAGAAAAGCACTATACAAATGAATATGCCCAGAGCTCTGTTCTCTCTGGGGGTGTGCATGTGTGAAAATTACCACATTCCATTAGTTGATTTGATTAATGTTATGGCTAATAAAACAGCGTTTGGTTTGTTTCTCTGTTTAAAGATATTATTCTCTGGAACTGTGACATCACCCCTAACTCATCCCTCTTCGTCTCTCATTCTAGACTGTCCCCTCCTCCTCCTCTCCATCTGGATCTGATTGGCCTGTAATACAATAAGGTATTACTGTGTTGTCTATGTTTACCTCCGCTAGGCTAACTCGATCCCCTTCCTGTCCTGCTCTGTGTTCTGCTGTGGGGAGCAGGGGAGAACCAATATTGATCCAACCTAATAGCCTCCCCATCTCTATGGATGAGGTCACTCCTCCGACTGCTATCCCATCCTCCCTCACAGTAATGGCTGTGCTGTAGAAGGGAAGCAGTGGTCCTTGTAGGAATGTAGGATCGCACTGTTTGCCCCCGAGGAGTTTCTAAGGTGAGGCGCAATTGTAAAGCCCCCCTTGAAGCACACCTCAGATGCAGGAGAGTGGGGGGTTTGGGTTGGAGGTGGGTATGTGATAATGGTCATGGTATGAAATGACATGGGGAAACGTTTGACAGGACCTATATATCAGCTGGGCAGTAGTGCTGGCTCAGCTGGAACGGATGAAGAGGCGGACTGTGCTGTATATTACCTGTTGGTGCTCCAAGGTCTCCGGCTGCCTGTGACCCTGAAACAGTAGTTTCAGCTTTGCTCTGGAGCTTTGTCATTCATTTAATACAGATGTGTAGATTGGATTTCAGCCTAACCCATCCAGATGGATCAGGCTGTCGCTGATATACATTTTTAAAGAACATCCTGGCAGAGTCAAATACCTTTCAACATTGAATGAATGAGTGAGCAGATAAAACATTCTAGTACATTCTGACTCTCCGGTATTGTATTCTAGATTCTACGACCGAGTTAACAGCTCCCCCCCCGAAATTAGTGTTTGCAGAGAATCTTGTTATAATATAAGGGGGGACACTCATCGGCCATGTTTAGAGGACGATGGAAGATTCAAAATTGCTGCTTTATTCTTACAGTGCTTCAGGAAGACATGAGTGCATGAGTGTCGCTAATCAATTTTGTTCAAGTGGTTTCATAATGAAAATTGAAATATTAGAAATCCTTTTTTACCACAGAGCAATCGGTTAATTAGTTTCCTAGGTAGACAAACACTTGAATGTTTTCTCACCCCGAGGTAACGTTTCACCCAGGCCCGGTGAACGGGGAGAGAGAGCGTGACCTGACTCACGACTTTATGGGCAGCACAAACAGAGAAGCTACATCGAGTATAATAACCCCCGCCTTTATAGCCTTTGATGATGTTGTTGCGTTATCTCGAGATTTCTGGACTGAACGAGGCGTCCTGGATGCAGCCTGTAAAGTGGTGTTTGAGCAACAACAGCGTTTACGGACAGACACTCATACAGACTTACGTGTGTTATATGTTAGAACGGTATTTTCGGTAAACCCATTTCTGCTGTATTACAAAGCTGTGTAGATATGTTGATCCTCCAACAACAGGAAAATAAGGGTGTTTTGGTGATGGAAGCCTTGTCAAACAAACGTGACACACACCATTCGTCATTAATTACGTCGCCGTGTATATGGTGGCTAGAAAGTGGAGGAGTATGTACCGAAAATCTGGAACACTCTTCACCTGTCAGAAGCAGCAGGAATCCATAAGGGTCGTTAGCATACCTTCTCCCGGTCTTAGCAGTTACACACACTGTACACTTATTCATATTTTACACTACAGAATGCCTACGTAACATCTTTTTTAGTAACAAAACGTTAGTCTTTGTATAAGTGGCAGTATTCGATTAGATTTGATAGGTTTGCTGTTATTTCACATGAGACACGACCATCTGCAGGCTAAAGGAGAGTCTGCCAGCAAGGTCCATCTGGTCCCAGCCATATAGACACACTCATACATTCATTCAGCTGTTGCTGCTGGCTTAGAGACCAGAGAGGGCAGTGAGTCACTTATCGTCCAGACCATCTTCCAATCTGACCACTCAAGCTGTGTGCCGGTGTGTACTGCCTAAACACCCCCCCCCCTTCCACACACACACACACACACACACACACACTTTTCTAGGGCACTCTAGAGCACTGTGACGGTTCTTCGAGCCTGCTGGTACACAGTCAGACCTCTTTGAACTCCCTAATTACCATTGACTTGCTGAGTCAGAGATAGAGGAGGGGGAGCATATTAGACCTGAAGGGTAGTCTCTACATGGCCATGCTACAAAGGAAGGAAGAGACAATATTATATATTATCAGACCTGATGTACACAAAAGCCTATTTGTCCTAGAATATGGTTAGAGTAAGGGGTGAGTTTAGGTGAGACATGTGCTTAGTGGGTAGAATAGAGGGAGTGGTTAGAATATGTGCGGTGAGCAGCACTGAGCGGATTCTCAACCTCCAGTCTGATGAGGGTGGGATATTTCTAATTGGCCCAAATTAGTCCACTAATTACTAATCTTGTAGTCCCCTGACATCTTCATGTATTGTCAAGCAGTAATCAATAGAGGCATATTCAAGCATGCTGTTAGATGGTTAAAATACTGAGAAACTCTTAAAGCCGTAGTGTGTGCCAGTGCCACAGTGCGCCTGTCTCTCAGAGATACACAAGCGTATCTACCAGAGTTCAGAATGATTTCCTCTAAAAAAATAAATACAGCTTAAAGGGTAGAATGAAAGTCATGACTTGAATAAAACACAAAGAGCACGCCAGAATGTGGTTTAGATATTTTTCGAAAAGTCAATCCAACTCAACTTTGCAAACAGCACTTCCTCATTCTCTCTCGTCTTTCTCTTCTCATAAACGGAATCAAAACTGCCCCAGGGTTTCACACAGGGTTTCACACAGATAAAGACATGTCATGTAAAACAAACATCTCTCTCTCTCTCTCTTGCTCTCATGCAGAATGAGAGGAATAATAATGTCAGCACTACATATGACATGTTTCTATCTGCAACGTTGGTTGGTAGTGTTGGAGGAGACAGCGGCGCCAGTCAATGGCATCTACTGTGTCATAACGATTACATTACAGCTTTATGGCCAGTCCCAGCTATGTAATGTAATGTCCTGGGCTGAGTTGAGGGTAATTATTATATCACAATGACTCCAATAGACATTATCCTACTGCCTGACAGTAATAGTGTTAACATACAGTAGGCAGCCTACAGTAGTCATCCCTGGTCCTACCCTATGTTTCTCCCCCGTACATCAGGAATGTTAGTCCACTACTGGGAACAATACAGCAATATTTAGTCCTAGCCAATGAGAAGATGAACTGCCCTTAAGTGAAATAAATACCCAGCACAACCTGGATTTGACCCGAGTCTGTATTTTGTATGGTGACTTTGATATATCTGATATTTCCAACTTGGAAACTCGTTATAGAAATATGGTACCACTTGGTATGAGTTTATGAGTTTCCCCACTTGGAGTATCAGAACCAACTCATAGGAAGCTCTAGACAAATAACTTCCGTTGAACACTGAGGTTCCAAGTTCCTGACTTGTCATGAATGCAGCGTTATCCATATCTTGGCCACAATACAACCCTAAGTGGGCCCGATATGTTTGCAGTACAGTTGCCAGATCTTGACCACAATTTGAGTAGAACACGGCCAGATCTGGTTACCATAACGACGCCAGGCCGTGGCCACAAATAGGCCAAGCCTGGGCCAGAATGTGTGTTTCCTGGGTCGGAAGTGGACCGACTCTGGTGGCCTTACCTAAACCCAATCCTCACCATAAAAAGGCCAACCTTAAAGGCCAAATCTTAGCCAACATGTGGATGTGGCCCAGTCACCACTTGAAAAAATTATGGCCCTGAAAGTGGGCAAGATAGGCCAGACCTGGCTCACTTATGGCCAGACCTGGCTCACTTATGGCCAGACCTGGCTCACTTATGGCCAGAGGAACAAAGTTGTATCTGGGCCACATCTGAATGGCAGTTAAAAACAGCTATGGACCAGATATGATGGCTTATTAATTTCATGTACAGTATTCCGTTTTCTATGTACGCTTTTTACTGTGTGATGTTATTTTATCTTTTTAGGAAGCCTTCTTAGAACTGGCCAGGGACTATGGATGAAAATTAGCCTTCTGGCTAAATCTGCCGTATTTACATTTGACATGTTCATTAATATGCATTGTCCCTTTACAAATAAGCACAAACAAATGGGCTGTCATTTCTCTGTTGACGGGTGTGTGTAGACTCTGACAACCTAAATAGGCCGCCATGCCAAAGTGTAACTTGATTGTGCGTGATTGTGTCTGGTGCACACGTGTGACAGCTGACCTGTCACCTGACAGACAGCTAGCACTGACTTAGAATGTCCTGCCTGAGCTAAGCTAGCTCCATTTTCAATGGGAAGCTCTTGTGAAGACACTTGCCCTGGATGTTGCTTCTGTGACAAGTATTGCCCCATCTAAGAAAAACTGTTGGGAGTTTTGAATCATAAAAACATAGACATATTTGTTGAATCATAACTGGGTTAAACATTATAGGTGATTTTACACAGTTTACTGAACCACTAAACCATTGAATTGTTTGTTCTGTTTGTCATGTCCAGTAAATGTCCAGTCTGTGGTTAAAGTTATTTAGAAAGTAATTTGATTTGTCAACTCGAAACTTCCCTTTACCGTATGTCAATCATTACAGGGGAAGCACAACACACAACACACACCCACACACGCACACACACACCCACACACGCACACACACGCACACATACACCCACACACGCACACACACACACACACACACGCACACACACACACACACACACACACACACACACACACACACACGGACTAATACTGTATGCACAGACTATACACATACTCTGTGTGTGATCTAGCTACTTGTCATCTAGGTTTTGTTATTGTGAAGGTTGTTAAAGGGAAACTAAAAACTTAATTTGGTACCATAACCAAACAAGCCTAATCAAATGGTTTCATCTGAATCAAAGTCCAAACAGCTGGTAAAAGGCAGTTTGTGTGTCTGTGTGTGTGTGTGTGTGTGTGTTCACTCTAGCATAGGTCTTTAATTTAGTCTTCATTTGATCAAGCTTTGTGCTATAATGCTACTTTGTATGTGGAGGTTTTTCTAGCGGTCTGCCTACAGTGAATGTAATGTTGTTAATGTCCTTGGGTTTGTATTCCTGGGGTTCTGAAGGGTCAAGGACGACTGTAATTTCTATTGAATGAGAAATCAATGATCCTGAGAGAAAAAACATATCCGTGTTGTTTCCAGTCCAGAGCTCTGGTTACCTTTCCCATCATTAATATGAAACCATGCCATGAGCTACTCATTCTGTTAAAGTCCATAGCTGTGTGTTGTGTGCGTGTGTGTGTGTGTGTGTGCGTGTGTGTGTGTGTGTGAGTGTGTGTGTGTGTGTGTGTGTGTGTGTGGGTGTGCGTGTGTACTCACTGCTCTCTGTCCAACAATCCTTTTTTCATTTTTTGACGTGTTTGCACTTTTCGTCTTCCTTTTGTTTTCGAGGCAATTCACTCCCTCTTCTAGCGGAATCTGTAATCAGTGACAGTGCCTGTCATCTCTCTCTCTCTCTCTCTCTCTCTCTCTCTCTCTCTCTCTCTCTCTCTCATGCACGCCCTCTCTCTCGGTTTATGCTTTTGTTCATGGTCTCTCTCCTCTCTCTCCTCCTTTCCCTCTGTCATGTGTGAAAAGTGATGATGGTTAGACTCTTCAGGGATGGAGAGAGAAAGCTATACAACTCCCTGTCGGAAGCTACAATTCACTCAAATGAGTTTCTGAACTCCCTGTGATCACCATAAGCCATGTGTTTAGCTACCCAGTGTTATCCCACTCTCGGTTCTTCCGATTTGTATCTATCATGAGATGGAGAGTTGAACCTGTCAGGAGTGGGGGTTGAATTTCTTAACAGGATGAGTTTTAGATTGCAGACTAGTGATATTCCCCAAAGCAATGTAGACAGAAATGAGCTATTTCTTCGGAGAAATCTGTGATCTAATTGACAAAAATCCTTGCAAGCCATGCATAAGTTCTAATCCGTGCATGTTATACTAACACAGCCCTGGTATAGGCTATCATATGCCGAACCGCAAAATAGCATCCTTTTATACCTGGTTTTCCTCACCCAACAGCTGTTTTTACAATGCTATGTACCTTTCCCTTATATATTAGTGTATAATCATAGAACTCTCTAGTGATGTTACATGTGGCATATACTGAGAAACGTTCCACTTTCTGGGCCCTAGTTGTTATGGGAGTATGTTTTGGGTCATTGTCCTGCTCTATGATGAAGTGCTGTCCAATGAGTTTGGAGGCGTTTGCTTGTACTTGGGCTGACGAAGATGTTTCTGTCCAATTCCAAGAGTTAATCCTGCGGCTGCTGTCAGCAGTTACATAAACAATTAAGGCAAGTGAGCCAGTTCCAGTGTAAGCCATACATGCCCAAGCCATAACTCCTCCTACCATGTTTCACAGATGAGATGGTATACTGTGGATATTGGGCAGTCAATATTTTCCCGCACACTTTACTCTCTTCTCACTCTGGTACATTTACATTTTTGTCTCGTCACAAGGCCTTTTTCCAGAACTCTGCCAGGCTTCTTTTAGGTACTTTCTAGCAAACCAGCGTAACCTGGTAATGCTGTTTTTCTGGTTTGCACCTTGCAGTGTAGCCTTAGTACGGCGGGTTAGGGTTAGGATGGTATTCTCTGACTCATTCATGCCTACCTCCTGGATAATGTTCCTGATATGTGGGACAGTTGTTTTGGGAGTTTTCTTAATAATTCTCGAGCATTCTTCAGTTCTCCACTGTACAAGTCTCCTTTGGTTTACCACGCCTTTTGTGGTTTCTGAGCTCATTAGTGCTTACTTTCCTTTTAATGATGTTCCAAAGTGTTGATTTTGGTAGGTTTTAGCTATGTTTCGGATAGATGCTTTTTGATATTTCACCGTCATGACAGAAGTAACAGTAAAAAGCGTCGTTCTGAATGTTGAAACCAATATGTACACAAATACCATCAAGTCCTTGCATCCATACCTCTATGTAAACTGAGATTGGTTACATTTCTCCAGCCCCATCTGTCATCTGTTTACCAAGAAGTGTTGGGGAGCCCGCTGTGTTGTTGTTGAATGACAGATTGCACCTTTATGTGGTGGGGGAGCAGGTTTGTCAGCGGGCGCTGTGTTTCACAGCGAGCACCGGGGCTGAGATGCGTCACAGGGAGTTTTTGAGGCTTGACCTGGCGTCCGTGAGATGGGCTGTCAATCACCAAGCCTCCTGAGCTGCCAGTACTGCTGGCTTCCATGAAACACAACGAGCTGTACTGTCCAATAACTGAGGCTGCAACACAAATACCATCAAATCAAATCATTTAGATTTTCGAATCCAAAATGCTTCACTGTCCCATTGCTTACGCAGGGCACTTTATATGTAGATAGGGGTTGTTTTACCAATAGTCTAACTACTCAGCAATATTACAGTATGCTCCGAATATCACAATATTTGATCATATTGTGCCCTTTACGGAGCCTCTGCAGATGAAACAGGAGGATCCTCCCAGGATTCCGCAGGCGTGTAACAAGTGCCGTCCTCCGCATCCCCAACCAACAAGGCTGTTTTCTTGTCTTTTTTTCATTTTTTTTTAAAAACCCCTCTTCAAAGCTCTTGTCGCAACCACAGACTTAATCAAATCCCTCACACAATCACATTAGCATATATTCAAATGAGGAGTTGACAGGAGGCAGGAAACTCAAATGTCATAGATGCTTTTGATTAAGCTTGTGAAGAGGGGAATAGTCATGGAGACATTTAGCAGGCAGGAAGGAGCTTAGCCATATTAACACTGCTCTGGCTCACTGAAATCACAGCAGCCAAAAGGACAATGAGTTTTGCTGGAAAATATTATGATAATTTATTCACAGTTTTGAAAAAAGAGAGAGAGGGGGAGGGAGGGTGGAGGGGGGGAGCGAGGGTGGAGGGAGAGGGAGAGAGAGAGAGGGAGAGAGAGAGGGAGAGAGAGAGAGAGAGAGAGGGAGAGAGAGGGAGAGAGAGAGAGAGAGAGAGAGAGAGAGAGAGAGAGAGAGAGAGAGAGAGAGAGAGAGAGAGAGAGAGAGAGAGAGAGAGAGAGAGAGAGAGAGAGAGAGAGAGGGAGGGAGGGTGGAGGGGGGAGCGAGGGTGGAGGGAGAGAGAGAGAGAGAGAGAGAGGGGGGGGGGGGAGAGAGAGAGAAAGAGAGGGGGAGATGGGAAAGGAGAGAGAGAGAGAGGGGGAGAGAAAGAGAGGGGGAGAGGGGGAGAGAGACTTTATTTGACCTATCCCTCCCTAATCTGTGCTAGCTTTTCCACAGCATTACAATCAGCCAGTCTATCAATGCTGCCAAATATATGTGCCAGTGGAAAATGAAATACAGTAAACCTTCAACTCTTCCTGTCATCTAATGCATGGACTCTATCCATTATTTATAATTGGTCCGTGGCATGCAGACAGTGTTTTCAGTAGTATTGTTGTTTTCTCTTTCATTGTTGTTTATCTTGGTGGAGCACAGGCCTAGAAAGCAGCATCAAGGACTTTAAAAAGACCTATTTGAGGTCAACAGACAATATTGCAGCAGATCCAGATAGGAGAGGATTCGCTCTGCCTTTAAATCACAATGGTAGCAGTAGCGCAGTAACGATTAGGAGCCTATTTGTCGGTTTTTGAAAGACACTGTCATATTTCCCTCACATCTCACCCCAACACATTTGACATCTACCGTATGGGGGCTGTTGCATGCATAGCTACTAATGATGCCTACTCCTGGTAAACAATGCGCTTTAAATGGAGGCTACCTATTGGAACTGCACACCTCAGTCCAGGAGTTGAATTATTCTCTGTCTAGGAAATGGGCCCTTAGTGTCATACATCCCCAGTATAGAGAGATTCCAGATAAGAGCTTTATGTACTACCTTCAGTGATATAAGCCTCAATTGATAAGGACTTTACCTACCTTCAGTAATATACAGCTCGACTGATAAGCAGTTGCGGTGTTCAGACTCGTTGCTCAGCGGTGGAAGAGTGGGGGCGCAGGGCCGTATATCTCCTATCCTGTCGGATGGAGGAGGGTCAGAGAGGTCGTAGCTCTGCTAAGTGTGAGTAACAGCAGTTCACCCAGGCGAACAAAGATGAGCATCCAGATCCGCCTGTCAGGTCTCTGGAGAAAGAGCAGCGGCTGAGGAGGGCTTCTCCCTTTAAATCACTAGATGCCAACAACTACACGATCTGTGGTCATGTACAGTACATCAAATACCATGACATCATGGACTCAGACTTTTGTGTCTTGAAATCAGAAGTCCTCCCAAGCCAAAGACAAGGACACAAGACGACTATGTATGACTCCTGGGTCATCATTAACAAGCCAGAAAACTATTTCTAATGTTTATTTAATGTTTTTAATCTGACATAACACGTTTATATTGACCAATTCCATATGTTGGTTTAGAGGTAATCATGCGTGTAGTCAGGGACACACTAGTTGGGGGAAAAGTGGAACTGACTACCCAGGGCCCCAGCAGGGAGAGGGCCCTTGAAAGTACTGGAATTGAAGTTTTGTTTTGTTTGTAATGTTCTTTATTTCGAATGAATTAGTGTCATAACTTATTTAAGTTTGTGTGTGTGTGTGTGTGTGTGTGTGTGTGTGTGTGTGTGTGCTTGTGCTTGTGTGTGTGTGGATGGTGGCACTCAGTTGTGGCGCGTAATGCTGCGTAATGATTAATCAGAACATCTGTTTCCCTGTATCGCACGCCACAGATGCCGCCGGTTGCTCTGAAATGGTCGTGATCCTGATGGAATTCGGTACAACTTGAGTCCTATAGTCGTGGAATATCGATTCTGACAACCGAACACGCAACAACCAGACATTTCTTTATGCTAGTAGCCGTTGTAAGCTATTTTAAGCTTACCTAACTCTAACTCTGCATCAAGAATGTTGTTTTTGTCCGCGCTTCCGTTGCCTAAATGCGCGCGCATATTTTGATGACGTCGGCTGTGAAACCATCTATTCAAAATCCTACTCATCACTTACAAAGCCATCAATAATCTGGCCCCCTCCTACCTTGCCGACCTCGTCCCCCTCCACACCCCCTCCCGTTGCCTCAGGTTTGCCGACCAAACCACCCTCAAGACCTCCAGGACCAAGCTCCGGACCTGGGGTGATAGGGCCTTTTCAGCCGCAGCCCCGTCCCTCTGGAACGCCCTCCCCAACCACATCAGACAGGCCAACACCCTCCCAACATTTAAACAGGCCCTCAAAACCCACCTCTTCAAGCTTGCCTTCACCAGTTAACCCTCTCCCCCTCCCCTTCCCATGTGTCCCCAGCATTACTACATAACTACTTGATCTTTTCAGTTTGTAAAGCGTCTTTGAGTGTCTGGAAAAAAGCGCTATATAAGTCTAATTTATTATTATTATTATTAATATTAATATTAATAAACTAGGCCCGTCAGGACCAGGGCTGGCTACCACTGTGACGAACTTTTCAAACTCATGTGATTCCAATTCCTGTCACTGCTAACCAAACCGAACGAGTTCCTAAAGGTCAGATCCGACAGCCCTCTAGCCATTTTCCGTTGCCTTTTATAAACATCATGACGATGTTGCTGTTGGGGCTCTCGATAACATAAATTACATTATGATGGAGACAGTGGACGCAGAGTTTATGACAAAGCCAGTCTTTGTGTGTGTGTGTGTGTGTGTGTGTGTGTGTGTGTGTGTGTGTGTGTGTGCGCGTGTCAGCGTGCGTTTGTGTGTGGAGGCGGGTGAAGACCCTGCCTGTGTCCATGTGGCGCTAGTGTGTTGTGCAAACACTCCTCTCCCGTCTTACCGAGGACATGAGCTCATAGTCTGTGTGTGCTGAACTTTCCATCCCTGTCTCTCTCTCTCTCTCTCTCTCACACACACACACATACACACACACACACACACACGCACACACACACACACACACACACACATACACACATACACACATACACACACACACACACACACACACACACACACACTGCATATGTAGGGCAATGACTCTGTGAGTATAAAACACACTAAGGTGACCATCTGCTGTCTGTATCAGTGTTGTGTGTGTGTGTGTGTGTGTGTGTGTGTGTGTGTGTGTGTGTGTGTGTGTGTGTGTGGGTGTGTTCCAGCTGTGGTTAGTTACTGTAGAGGTCAGTGCTCTGTCAGGGGACTGTCAGCCAGGTCTCAGGGGACACTGGGGCTCCTCCGTTCCCATTTCACTGGTTCCTGTGGGACTGGGTTTGTTCCTGCCCCCCCCCCCCCCCCCGGCACACTGCTGTCTGGCTGACAGGGTCACCTCTGTGTTCTCTAAAGCATTGTCTGCTGCAGTCTTCCAAAAAGGCTTGTTCGCCTTGTCCCTGTATGGTATATAGACAGGGGGGTGTTAGCATGTATGTTTATAAAAGTACGTAGTTACATGCTAACACCCCCCTGTCTATATACCCCCCTGTGAATAGGCCATATAGTGTATATAAGTATATACGTTTACATAATAGATACATTCTCAGATTCCTAGCGGCATTTCAATTTTGTTGTACCCTTACAATGACAATAAAGATCATTCATTCAATCACGTTGTTAGGATGTCTCGTCCAGTATAGCCACTGGTATAGCTTAGATTTTTCACGGTACCTTTATCTGTCACCAACAGCGGCCTTTGTTGCAGATGAGAGGACCAGCACAGGATGACAGTAGGGAAACGACAGGCTGTAGGCTGGGGATGATTAGGGGGACATGGTAGCTGAGGGGCTTGGGTTGTTTAAGCGTTATGGAACGAGAAGCCGTGGTATATCGTGGATATCGGCACAGCTAGCGGGGTAGCGTCCCCTAGCCATGCCGATATCCACGATATACCACGGCTTCTCGTTCCATAACGCTTTTATACAACGGTTACCACATTTATCTATCAATATTTCACAAAAGAAAGACAAGACAAGCTTTTAATTAATGTATTTTAATGGAACTACGTTTTATTGTAAGTGTATTCATCCGCTGAACAGTTGTTTATTGGTTGCTAAGCAACGGTAAGAATGTAACTTCGATAACGGTCATATATACAAACGCGGAGTAATATGAAAAGATGTGTCAACATTCCATTTAGCCGTGCGTATGTCATGGATATCAGCATGGCTGGAACGCAAACTGACCAATAGAGACAATGGACCGGATCTATCCGTCCACGTAAAGGTTACTATAAAGCCCAATGCACACGGCGTGCGATTTTGTCGCACGACAACATTCGATTCTCAATTCACACCACCGAAGTGTGTGGGTGTGAATGGAGAATCGAATGTTGTCGTGCGCCAAAAATCGCGTCGCACGCCGTGTGCATTGTCTCATTCAAAACAATGGAATCGAATTCGGCGGTGCGACAAAATCGGGGCCGTGTGCATTGGCCTTAAGTCCACGTAAAGAACATTCTCATATAGTTCACCAACAGCAGCCTTTGTTCCAGATGAGAGGACCAGTACAGGATGACAGTAGGGAAACGACAGGCTGTCGGCTGGGGATGATTAGGGGGACATGGTAGCTAAGGAGCTGGGGTTGTTAGTTGTTAGTGGATCCAGGGTTGTCAGTGGAGCCCGGTACAGAGACATGTGTGCTGGCCTGGTGAGGCTTCTTTTACTTCCAGCAGTAATGATCAACTCTCCGGAAGAGTGTCACCACCATTATCTAGGAGGTCATGATGAACTAGCCCAGCTGTCAGCAGCTGAAGAGAAAGGATGCTATTTTATTGATCTCTATTGGCCAGCTGAGAGTCAAGGAGGGCTATCGGATATCAATAGATGAGATGCCTTGAAGGACCAACGTTTATACAATTTAGACATTCGCATTCATTTAATGGATGTGACTTACAACGACTGCATTGTAACTAACTAAGCTCAGCCAGCCTGTCCTGTCTTGTTCTAAGCAAGGCCAGCAGTGGCTATGTTTTGGTTTTGCTACCGCTAACCTTGATACTGCTAGCACCCCCCCCCCCCCCCCCTATTTTTGTTATATGATATATAATATGTCATATTTTTGCACTTGTCCCTCCTCACTGTACAAAGTGTGAAGTAAGCAACACCTATGCATCGGTACATGCATAATGGATCATCATATTTTGACAAACTGTAAACAGTCATATCCTGCCATATCTTAAATGCACCCCCGAAAGTACACTTTTTTAAAAAACTCGAACCGGTTCCTGTACGTCTCTGCCTGACTGACAGTTGTGTTGATCAGTGTTATTCTCTGCCCTGTGGTATGTGGCTGCCTCTCCCTCAGACACGTTGAGCCAGACAGCTGTAGCGTTGGCATCTGATTAAACAGCCATGGAGCGCCGCTGCCAAACGGTGTCTGTCTGCTGTCAGGGAGAGTGAGCTCCGTGTTCCTCATACCAATCTTAATAAACACCCACCTGAACACTGGAGGTACTAAACACTGTAGTTACTGATGAACACTGTAGTTACTGAACACTGTAGTTACTGAACACTGTAGTTATTGAACACTGTAGTTATTGAACACTGTAGTTACTGATGAACACTGTAGTTATTGATGAACACTGTAGTTATTGAACACTGTAGTTATTGAACACTGTAGTTACTGATGAACACTGTAGTTACTGATGAACACTGTAGTTATTGATGAACACTGTAGTTATTGAACACTGTAGTTATTGAACACTGTAGTTATT
>NC_137674.1:13154243-13174243 GCF_963989245.1 Nansenia antarctica
ACTCATAAGAAGAACAGATCTAGTGGTGCAGAAGACACACACGCACACACACACACACACACACACACACACGCAGCAGCAGCTGTCACATGAGAGGAAGTGGATACCACTGTGCTGTGACACACAATGATCCACGGTGACAAGAAGGTACGTGAGGACAATAGTTTTGCAGAGAGAGCAGGTGGAAGAGGATATGATGACTGCCCTGTATTAGCCACCTACTCCCTGTGTACACCTAGACCACTGTTTTATCAGAGAGGGTTACTTTAGTGAATTGCGAGCTGAAACTAAATCTGTTACAGGGAGGGGGTATATTTGCTTGTAGGTATAATAATATCATATGAAGGTAGTTTTCTTTCCCTGGGTGCTTGGTTGTCTTTGTTAATTTGTATCAATCCTGTATGCAGGATGAGGTCGTAGGAAAGGCGTGTTGAGGTCGTAGGAAAGGCTTCTTTCTGGCAACTCTGCCATGTAGGTCTTTGTTGTTTAAGGTACGCTGTATTGTTGTCCTGTAGACAACTAGACCGGTGTCTGCTACTCTTTTTTGCAGCTCTTTTGCAGTGATGTGTGGGTTCTTCTGAGCATTTCTCACCAGATCTCGGACTATTCTATCTGAACATTTTCTTGGTCTTCCAGATCTTGCTTTGACTTCAATTGTTCCATTTATTTTCCATTTTCTGATGATGTTTCTGACAGTGGAAATGGGTAGTTTGAAACGTTGCAAGAGTTTTTTGTAGCCTTCTCCTTGATGTTGATGGTGGAAGTGAACTATGTTGATTCTGACATCCTTGGACAACTGTTTAGAGGAAGCCATGGTTTTTAACACCAGACACAACAGCCACCACAGTCAGATACTTTAGAAGGAATGGAGTTACTTCAGAATATATAGTTCAACCCTGGAATTATATTCACCAGACTCATTGAAGCCCTAACGAGTAAATCACCTTGGTCTGGGCCTTAGTAATCATCTTCTCAAAAGGTAACAAAGAATAATCCAAAAGGGTTCCTGAACTTTTGCACAGAGCCCTTTTCCTTTTTGATCATTTAAAAACTCAGAAATGTGCAGAAAGGTGTCATGTTTAACTTTGTAGTATTTGGTGTTCAGGTTTGCTTTCAATCACTTGGAGATGAATTGTAACAGACATATAAACCAGGTGTGCCAACATTTTGGCACCCCACTGTAAATGAGCCGAGAGAAGGGGTTTTAGATGCCAGAAGATGTCGTCAGGAAAATATCACCATCTGCTCCCACTGTCAGCTCTGATTTCATACAGAAACCTGACAGGAACACCGCATTAGACATGATATTTGTTCAAGCTGTCTGTAATCAGATAGACGGACAGATGAAAGAAAATGGAGAGGGAGAGCGGTAAGGGGGATAGAGAGAGAGAGAGAGAGAGAGAGAGAGAGAGAGGCAAAATTCGATGATGAGAAATGAGGAAAAGGCGGAGAAGCAAAGGGAGACGGAGACGGGGAGAGAAAAGGAGGGAGAGTGTGGACTGCCTCTGAGTGATGGATTAGGTGTCATCCTTATCATTTAGAAAAATGAGCTGATGTACTCATCTACTTTATTTGTCTCTCTCTCTCTCTGTCTTACCCTCCCCTATCTCTCTCTCTCTCTCTCTGTCTTACCCTCCCCTATCTCTCTCTCCCTCGCCCCCCCCTCTCTCTCTCTCTCTCTCCTCTCTCTGTCTTACCCTCCCCTATCTCTCTCTCCCTCGCCCCCCCCCTCTCTCTCTCTCTCTCTCCTCTCTCTGTCTTACCCTCCCCTATCTCTCTCTCCCTCGCCACCCCCCTCTCTCTCTCTCTCTCTCTCTCTCATTCTCCCTCCCCTATCTCTCTCTCACTCCCTCGCCCCCCCCCCCTCTCTCTCTCTCTCTCCTCTCTCTGTCTTACCCTCCCCTATCTCTCTCTCCCTTGCCCCCCCCCCTCTCTCTCTCTCTCTCTCTCTCTCCTCTCTCTGTCTTACCCTCCCCTATCTCTCTCTCCCTCGCCACCCCCCCCCCCTCTCTCTCTCCCTCTTTCGACTCATAACCCCACATAAAGAGGATAATCACTGTGAATATGAGCAGGAATACTGGCTCCTCAGATACGAGGCTACCAGCGTGCCACAATGGCAGTAGCGTGCCTTTCTAGGCTGAGAGCTCATTCAGAAGGAAGCTTCAGGTCTGTATTTACTTTCAAGAGAGACGTTAAACATAGCTTCAGTTGAAGTCAGAAATGTACATACACTTACGTGGAAGTCAGTAAAAAAAAATGTAACCACTCCACAGATTTCATGTTAACGAACTATACGAACCACTTCGCAAATCTACTTTGTGCATGACTTTTCCAACAATTGTTTACAGACAGATTATATCACTTATAATTCACTATATCACAATTTCTGTGGGTCAGAAATGTACATAAACTGAGTTGACTGTGCCTTTTTAAACAGCTTGGGAAATTCCCGAAAATGATGTCAAGGCTTTTGAAACTTCTGATAGGCTTTTTGACATTTGACATTTCATCATTTGAGTCAATTGGAGGTGTAACTGTGGATGTATTTTTAGGCCTACCTTCAAACTCTTTGCTTGACATCATGGGAAAATCAAAAGAAATCAGCCAAGACCTCAGAAAAACAATTGTGGGCCTCCACAAGTCTGGTTCATCCTTGGGAGCAATTTCCAAACCCCTGAAGGTACCACGTTCATCTGTACAAACAATAGTACTTAAGTATAAACAATAGTACTTAAGTATAAACACCATGGGACCAGGCAGCCAATATACCCCTCAGGAAGGAGACACATTGTGTCTCCTGACCTAGACAAAAACGTACTTTTGCTTTTACAAAAGGAGTGTGGCATTGGGAATACAGTACTGGATGTAGTGTTGGGAATAGGAATATGGATTTGTGATTTCCAGAGAGGGAATAAAGGGGAAGAGTGGTAGGGACAACGCTGGGTCGTCTTTTCGACCTGAGGTGGTGGTAGTGGAGTGTTAAGGTTTTTTTATTTCTGTATTTGCACAAAACATTACAAGTGAGAAGACAAGAAAACACAGTGCCAATAAAGACAGGTTTATATATTTCAACAATGTCACCTATCCAATGTATTGTTTATCTCTGGTTGAACAGCAGGGGGCAGCATACAGTAGCAGGCTGAGGTTATTACCCCACAGCTCCTCTTTCAGCTGCATGTTCACTGGCATCAGACTCAGTTAGGATGAAGTATGTAGTTGCCCTGCTTGTCACTGATCTAAAATAAAACAAATGGTCCTAGATCTGTCCCTAACGGTTATTCTAGTATCACAGATCCATCATTGTATGGCACCTGCATATCAATGTGATACAGAAATCGACTCCATCTTGCACCGGCATCTTGCAACTTTAATGCAGTCATCTCAAACACACGTATTAACACTCAGTTAATAGTATTATAGTGGCACTGAGGTATGTGAGTTTATTTGGCGCTGTACTGCAAAGTGACAGAATACTGTAGGCTATGTCATAATAGTTATGCACTTACTGCCTATGGAGTTCAAGATCAAGTTGTGGGGATTTTGCATTACATTTTAATTTTCAACTTAAGTAGTTAGAGTTGTCTGTAATGTGCACAAAAGAGAGGACAAATTAACCAAAGTACTGGATTATTACTTCCCCCACCTGCCATCTTTGAGTGATTTCTAAAGCTTTCGATTTCCAGGAACTCAAAATGCCTATTCCATTTAATTCAATTGCAGGCTTGTGGAGATGGAGAGCCTTTAAATGTAAATGGCTGCTGCTGTGGACCATATTTTCAGGGTGCCAAATGATATTGGACCTCACAGGGATGTGTGTGTCGACAGGGGGGGGTCCAGCACATAGCAGGCAGAGCAGGAAACGCGCGACTGCGGGTGTATGTGTGTGCATATGTGCGTGCCTGATTTCCTGCTTCCCCCTCTCTACATCCAAGACATGAATCCCATAAATATTCTCTGTGATGCCAGAATCTGTGTTGTCTTGATCAGCTCACAACAACACATCCTCTCTCTCTCAGAGGATCTGACGGAGACAGCATTTCAGTGGTTAGGAAGTGGGGGGAATTATTTTTCCTGTGTGTGTGTTCGCTTGCTTGGCGGTAACGGTAAACTATGCCAGAAATGTAAACCCTTGGCCAGATGGTGAAGTTAACGTGTGCATATGTGCATCGGGCCGAGCACATGTGTTTGCAGCCAGGGTTGTGTGTGTGTGTGTGTGTGTGTGTGTGTGTGTGTGTGTGTGTGTGTGTGTGTGTGTGTGTGTAATACCCAGGGCTGGCGAGCAGGCATCTGTTGGAACAGTGCTTCCGTCAGTACGATAAAGACCCCAGGGGTTTACTCATTACATCTAAATACTCTTCGGTGATTACCTGATCTTTACTCATAGGTATGGCTAGGCTGAAAGCAGTATGGTGTATATCAATTAATCAATCAAACTTTATTTATATAGCGCCTCTCGTGCAAAAATGCAATACAAGGTGCTTAACGTTAAAGTGAAAATACGACAATACAACTAAAATACAACTATACAGTCCAAATAAACAACAATACAATTAAATGCAGCAATACAATAAAAATAAACTAAAGGAATGTTAAGCTAAAAAAGGTATGTTTTAAGATGTCTTTTCAAGGGGTTTACAGATTGTGACGCCCTCAGCTCCTCTGGCGGACTGTTCCAGAGGTGAGGACCAGAGACGCTAAACGCCGCCTCCCCGTAGTTCTCAGTCCTCACCCAGGGAACCACTAAGAGGCCAGACGCCATTATTTTAAAAGCGTGTTTGACAAATATTCAGGCGCTAGGCCATTTAGTGATTTGAACACCAATAAAAGGATCCTGCATGCATCCTGAATGGTCTGTAGCTTATTAAGAGCTTTTTTAGGTAGACCAGAAAGGAGAGCATTAGAGTAATGAATGCTCTTGATTAAAAGCATAAGTCTCTCAGTATCTGCCTGGGAGAGAAACGCTCCCCCCTCCAATATGTCTAAGGTGATAAAAGGCGGTTTTAGTGAGATTACTGATGTGAGATTCAAAATTAAAACCAGGGTCTATAAGTACACCAAGATATTTTGCTAGGGGTTTTGGCGTTTTGGGCCAGGGATTTTATGTTAGTACTCAGTATCTCTCTCTGGGCCTGATAATGGGCTCCAATAATTAAAACCTCTTCTCTATGTTCAATTGCAAGAAATTGTATGACATCCATAAATTGAAATGATCAATGCATTCAACCAGTTTATCAATAAGGCTGGTGTCATTGGGTGATAAAGAGTTAAGTACAGTTGTGTGTATAGATAGATAGATAGACTTTATTTGTCATTGCTACAGTACAGGTACCAAACAACGACATTTAGGAGGGGAGGCTCCCCTGGTGTTTAGGAAAGGAAAAAGAAACACATTTTAGAAAAAGCATAGATGCATAAAATCACAAGAAGGTAAGGAGCTGGTTTACATCAATAGAGGCTATGTACACAATCCACTGTACTATACTGCACAGATAGTCAACTAGGGTTGTCATATTTCACAAGAAAGTATTTTTTCACATTATTTTAAAGTGTCACAGTTTGCAGGCTTGAAAATGTACATGTATCCACTGTGAACGGGCTTTTCTATCCAACTTGTTTTCTATCAGAGCTGACGTAGAGTAGGAGGGTGAGAGGAGGAGGTTAGTTTAGAGTGTTGAGATGCAAGTACTTCAGATCCAACAGCGCTGGCATCCTCAAGGGAAGTGATTCCAGCGCTGTGTTTTGATGTGTGTGTGTGTGTGTGTGTGTGCGCACTTGTGTGTGTGCGTACAGGTGTTTGTGAGACACAATGTTCCCACTCCCTCATAAGGAAACCAATGTCCAACATAGTCTCTGTTAAGTAACATCTTCTTTGCCGTAGTGTTTGTCCCAATGGACTCCAGGACCAATTAAATTATGCTACTCGGCTGGAGTAGAACTAGCATCCCTCAAGGCAGCAACTGTCTTCCTAGATTGGTCTAATAATGCGTGACACTTCCCGTGTGTGTGTGAAGTTTGAGAGAGAGAGAGAGAGAGAGAGAGAGAGAGAGAGAGAGAGAGAGAGAGAGAGAGAGAGAGAGAGAGAGAGAGAGAGAGAGAGAGAGAGAGAGAGAGAGAGAGAGAGAGAGAGAGAGAGAGAGAGAGAGAGAGAGAGAGAGAGAGAGAGAGAGAGAGAGAGAGAGAGAGAGAGAGAGAGAGAGAGAGAGAGAGAGAGAGAGAGAGAGAGAGAGAGAGAGAGAGAGAGAGAGAGAGAGTAAAGTAGAAAGTGAAGTAAAAGAGTTATAAGGCAAATAAGTAGGAAACAAAGTGCAGCCCTCAAGGATCAGAGTTGACAGACAGCTCCCTTAACCACAATGTTGTGTGTGTGTGTGTGTGTGTGTGTGTGTGTGTGTGTGTTTGCATTAAGGAAAGCAAACATGAACCACATCCTCCATTTGCACTCTGCAGGGAAATCATAACAATCATACGAAATCGGAAAAAAGTCACACTACCTTGGCCTGCGAAGCTTCGATGTTCTCAAACAGCATCTCACAACAACAGTGACAGCGACAGCTTTGATTTAGACGATAAGGCTTTTCAAATGGAGAGATGCAATCTGCAGTACTGGTGTATGGGAACTTTTTCTTTCTGGGTTACAGGACCAGAATGTGACCAGTAACTTGAGATAAGTTTGATCAACATGTGCTGGTACCACTACCCCTGACCTGAGATTGACCACTGGAGGATACTAGATTGTATTGTACCGTACATAACTGCACATTGAAATCTTGAAGTTAACATGTATGTGCCATTTCTTTGGTGGCTAACCCTGCAGGCTAGCCGTCTCAGACATGTATGTACATGTGTAGGTACTCAGAGTTAGCATACCTTCGTGGGTCGATTTGTCTGTATGTGTGTTCCTGTGTCTGTGTAGTTAACCATTAACCATGATGTCATGTGTTTGGGTCACAGATCCGTCATCTCTGATGCTTTGGTCCCATGGGAGGGGAGGGGAAGGCGGGGGGGGGGGGGGGGAGGTACAGGGTACAATAGATGGGGAATGGCTGTGCTTTTAATTCTGACTCCAGACTGACACACAAGTATAAATAGCCCTCCCAAAAGCAGAGCATGCCTCTCAGAAACAGGTCACTCCGAAGTTTCTCCCTCTGATGCAACACTCACTGTCTAGGATGTGGGTACCTGTAAGCTAATACAGTACAGCATGTAACATGAGGGTAACATGGATTGGACTATGCTTCACATAATGTAGTGTGCACATGATTGTGCTGCATCACACAGGAAAAACATGTCGATGGGAGCTGGACGCCCAGATGAAAGCAGACTGTATCTCATGTACTCTACGCAAATATGCAGACCACTGGGGAATATGAAATGGAATATGTGTTTTGAACTACTGTAAATGATAGTCTCTCTCGCTTGCTCTCCGACAAAAAGGGGTATATACAGTACTAGATTTCATTTCCATGTCTATGCTCTCTTTCCTCTCTCTCTCTCTCTCTCTTTCCCTCTCTCTCTCTGTCTAAAATAAACTCTCTTACACACATCTCTATCCGGTTTTCTTTCATTTAAATGTTGAGTCGTCAGGAAGGCAGCTCCACGTGGTAGTGTTTCAGAGTGTATGACTATATTTGAATGTGAACTGAAAGGACTGTGACAGTGCAATGTCATGCCCCATGGGATATCCAACGTCTTCCTAGCTCAATATAGATCAGTGTGTGGCACCTACCTCTTTTTACTTTCCTCTCTTCTTCTCCCCCCCCCCACCCCCCTACCTCTCCCTCTTCTCTCCATCTAGCTCCTCCTTATGCATTAAGTAAAGAATATTAATGATCCTTGTTATATATTGGATCCACCCTGGGCTTCAGCACCGAAAGACACATTCATCAGAACTATAAGCTACTTTTTGTTGTTGTTGAGCAGTCCTTTTCCTTATATCTGACTGACCCGCTTTAAGCTTTGCCTGCTGCTGATGCGTCACGGTGCTCGCAGTGACCTGCCTGCCTTACATATCACACCACTAGGCACACTGTGCACGAAAATAACGGCATAATACGCTGATTGTGCTCTAAACATCGGTCCCCTAGGCTCACGGCTACATTGTGTACCTTTCAGGTCATTGCTACCGTGGTTACCTCACCTGCATGTCTTGTTGAGGTGTGCCATTGAGTAATGATGCTGCAGTACAGAATAATGATTCATACGCAATCAGAGTCCTACAGGGAAAATGCTATTCTGTAAGTACCTAGGGAAAGTCTATATCCTGTCATTAACATGTCGTTAATATTGTTTAATGTTGCAGCATGGTACAGCACTTGGCTAAATATAGCTACAATTAAATATGTATTGTATTGTAAATGTAATTGAATATGGACATTGAGTTGTGAGGCTGGTTTCCATCCTTCCTCTCCTCCTCTTCCTTCCATCGTCCTCAGGGACTGAAACCCGAAACCTTAAGTGTAATTAAAATCGATTTCTCAAACATATGAATGTTTTTCTATACTTAATGAAACTATACTTCATTTGTACCGATGTCGAAGTTCTGTACGTTTCTTGAGAATCTACTTTAATATAGTTTTGCTTAATTGTATTTTAGGTCTACTTCCAGCATTTATTTAACCAGACAGTTGACCTGGCCGAGAGCAGCTGAGTAGAAACAGCGAGCGTAGACCAATTATGTCACCACCAGAAAGAACATCTCACGCTTGTTTTAGCAGTCGTCTTGGGCCATGAGTAAACCGTCTCAGCTTTGAACAAAAAGTTTGGAGAGTAGAGACAAAAATAAGAACAAATTCTTCACCGCCCCATTACTTATGGAGGGCACTGTAGGCGATGACATGGTTGACAATGACACATTGTTATGCACACATTATGCTGAATAATTATGATGGATAATTCAATTGTGTAGAATTAAAAGTGCACATTAGAACAAAAGTCACTCCATATAAAGCATATTTAATGTGACACACACACACACACACACACACACACACACAGCAGTGACGCTGTCCCAGAGCCTCTGGTGCGTTGACTGGATGTAACCTAACCTAACCTCATGAAACAGTGCTATTGTTAACACTTTCAGATAGTCTTACATGCTGCTGAACTTCAAACCTGTACTCTAGACCTACTGTACTGCCAGTCAGCGTCTGCTCTAACCTGATTAGCTTGACTTACAACTCAGAAGTTACCAAAGCAGACACATAGTACACCCAGGCTACACTGACTAGTGACTACACCCAGGCTGTTAAACAACATTGCACAACTGCCCTGATGGTAGTTCTGCATAGAGCACGAGACGGAACTGTTTTTTATAGCTTGTGTTGGAATCAGTAATCCCTCTAATTGACCGTCCAAAGTGCAGTACACGTTTAGTAGTGTTGCCCAGTGAGAGTGAAAAACACTACTTACAGCAGCACATTATCCAGTGGAAAAGCTCTGACCTGGCCTTAAACCCTGGCTAAACAACACGACCCAAGTCACACAACCTCAGGTCACGCACGCACGCACGCACGCACGCACACACACACACACACACACACACACACGCATGCATGCAAACACACACACACACACACACGCATGCACGCACACACACACACACACACACACACACATTGTACTATATACACACACACACACGTTGTACTACACAAACACACACACACACGTTGTACTATATACACACACACACACACACACACTACCACCGTGACCTGATCTCATGGTTAAGCCGCCTGTGAACCCTGGGAGATGTGTGTTCCTCAGGTGCGTCTGTGTGCTCAACATAGAAACACTCAGTGTCGTACGTGTGAACACAGAAACACACCGTTAGCCTCATAGCATAATTGCCTAAGTCATATTTTGGCCAAATTGAGATATCTGCCTAACTCTTCAAACACTGCTGATTCACTGTGCATTATTGCCTATGCCATCAGCCTATCAGAATGCTTGTTACATTCCAAAATCGCTATCTGCCCAAGTCATCTCTTTGACATAGGCATTTTTAACACTACATATAAAGATGGCTCGGCTGACCACAAGTGAAGCATGACTTTAATCAATTATGCTATGAGGCTAACGACATGCAACGTCATGCTAGCCGGCTGATGGTAAATTGTCATGTAGTGTGTAATTTCGCCATTCTAATAAAGAAGGAGGCTGTCGGCCTCAGTCTAACCAACCAAACCCAGATCCTACCGTACCCTCATTGACCCTGTTCTCTGTGATGATGCAGGGAGATATACAGTAACACAGGATGTTGCTGAAAGGAATGAACAGGATGTTGCTGTTCTGTATATCATAGCGTCAATTATTGTGTTGCGCTCTAGATTTGCCCTTCAATACGTCTGTGAGGATGTCTCTAATGAATTACCCTCCGCCATCTCTGCTCTCCCTCTCCCCCCTGACTCCACTCTCTCCCCCCTGACTCCACTCTCTCCCCCCTGACTCCACTCTCTCCCCCCTGATTCCACTCTCTCCCCCCTGACTCCACTCTCTCCCCCCTGATTCCACTCTCTCCCCCCTGACTCCACTCTCTCCCCCCTGACTCCACTCTCTCCCCCCTGATTCCACTCTCTCCCCCCTGACTCCACTCTCTCCCCCCTGATTCCACTCTCTCCCCCCTGACTCCACTCTCTCCCCCCTGACTCCACTCTCTCCCCCCTGACTCCACTCTCTCCCCCCTGACTCCACTCTCTCCCCCCTGATTCCACTCTCTCCCCCCTGACTCCACTCTCTCCCCCCTGACTCCACTCTCTCCCCCCTGACTCCACTCTCTCCCCCCTGACTCCACTCTCTCCCCCCTGACTCCACTCTCTCCCCCCTGACTCCACTCTCTCCCCCCTGACTCCACTCTCTCCCTTTTGGGAATTTGGGGGCCCGGCAGTAAAGTGGCGGAAGGTCTAACATCTTTAGGGTTAGAGGGAGGGACGATAGAACCTTTTTAGGGTTAATGGGAGGGACTGGTTAGGCAGAGAGAGCAAAGGGAATCTGTTTAAGCAAAACCACCTCCCCCTCATGAATACTTAAGCAGCTAGCCCCTCCCCCCGTTTGGGATCAGCTGGAGGAAACGCTGGCTGGGCCAATGGGATTGCAGTACTGCAAGGTTGGTGTGTGTGTGTGAGTGTGTGTGTGTGTGAGAAAAAGCAAGCCCAGACATGCAGCAGGCAGCAGCTCACAGCTCTCTCTCTGTGCTAGGCAAATGTAGGGCAGCCTCCCTCCCTCCCTCCCTCTCTCCCTCCACCCCTCTCTCTCTCTCTCTATCTCTCCATCTCTGCCTCTTTGTCTCTGGGTGTGTTATCGGAGCTGGAGCCGACACAGTGATCGGTGACATTGCTCAAGCTCCACTTCCTTGTTTACCAACGCTTGTCTGGTCTCTGCTCGTCTCATCTCACCTGAGGATTTACACAGGGGCATGTAATCTGCCTGAGACTCTTTGTCTTTGTGTGTGTGTGTGTGTGTGTGTGTGTGTGTGTGTGTGTGTGTGTGTGTGTGTGTGTGCGCGCGTGTGAGTGTGTGTGTGTGTGTGTGTGTGTGTGAGTGAGTGTGAGAGGGGGGGGGGGGCCTCCAGGATCCAGCTATGAATTCCTGTTGGAAAATGAAGCTTCAGGTATGGCAGGCTCTCTCTCCTGTTGTTGTTGTTGTTGTTGTTGTTGTTGTTGTTGTTGTTGTTGTTAGTGCTCCTGCTGATGATGCTGAATGAGTATTCAGTGTAGTGTGTGTGTCTGTGTGTCTGTGTGTGTATGTGTGTGTGTGTGTGTGTGTGTGTGTGTGTGTGTGTGTGTGTGTGTGTGTGTCTGTGTGTGTGTGTGAGTGTGAGGTTTGTGAGTGCAGTGAAAGAGGGAGAGAGAGAGAAAGGGATGGAGGCAGTATGAAAGAGTCATTACTGTTTCCGCTCAGTGGTTGTTATGGTGAGGCCTGCTGTCTCCGTGGTGATGGCAAAGCACTACTCTGCCTGCAGCCTCTCAACAGCAGCAGCTAGATAAAAGACTGCACTGGAGAGGGTGTGTGTGTGTGTGTGTGTGTGTGTGTGTGTGTGTGTGTGTGTGTGTGTGTGTTTGGTGTGTGTGTGTGTGTGTGTGTGTGAGTGAGAGAGTGTGTGTGTGTGTGTGTGTGTGAGTGAGAGAGTGTGTGAGAAAGGCAGAGAGAGTATGTGTTTGTGCATGAACCTCTCTGTGTGTCTGTGTGTGGGGTAAGGAGGCGGGGGACATTACATTACGACATTACAGTGTAATTAAAAAAAAGTACACTGTCTTTATAGTTGCTACAGTAATACGTGTGTGTGACTTACAGTAACACCTGGTTCTACAGTACACCATTGTTTATATTCTTATTGTTTATTGTTCTTCTAATGCATCCTGTATGTAAATGTGTATTTTTGGTTTAGAGGATTGTGCTACATCTTTTCTGATACTCGGATACAGTTACAGTTCAACCCATGGTGGTTTCCTAGCTTGTGTGTGTGTGTGTGTGTGTGTGTGTGTGTGTGTATGCACGTGCGGTGTGTGTATGCACGTGCGGTGTGTGTGTGTGTGTGTGTAAGCACGTGCGGTGTGTGTGTGTGTGTGTAAAATGTAACCTTGTAAATGTGTGCGCTGGTCATCAGACGTACAGTAGCTGTAATACCATTCAAGCTTCTGTAACGGCGAACTCACTAACCCCTCTGGCAGCTCAGCAATCATGTGGTCTCTTTGTCTCTCTGTCATCTCTACACAGTACTGCCACTCCACAGTGTGGAGGAGAGGCTCTCGTCATGGCCATAAACCTCTTTTAAAGTGTGACTTCCTGTAATTAACAACTGTCACACACATATACAGTATGTTGCCAGCTATTATTCCTAAAAGAAGCGTGTGTGTGTGCAGGCGTGTGTCTGTGCGTGTGTGTGTGTGTGTGTGTGTGTATGTGTGTGTGTGTGTGTGTGTGCGCGTGTGCGTGTGTGTGTGTGTTGATATAAATGCGCGCAAACTTGGTGGGAGAGCATTCTGATATTTTCCTTCCCAATCCACAGCTTAGCAAATCACATAATTGACTGATGCACCAAATCACAGAGCTTTGTGTCAAATCCCTAAGCAGGAGGGTGGGGAGGGAGAGAGATTAATGGTCACATGTTGCCCCAAAGATTAACACTAGCCTTACCAACTGGAGGTCCACGGGTACGACGGGACACTATCATAAAATAGCTCTCCCTTGTCATATATAATAATAATATCTGCCATTTAGCTCTTTTATCCAAAGCGACTTACATTGCAGTGAGTGCGTACCGTTTTCAGTATATATGATCCCAGCGGGAATCGAACCTACAACCTAAGCGGTGTTAACGCAGAGGACCACGTTGTGTAACCTGCGTGTCCCTCCTTCCCTGACTTTTCCTAAATGTATTTTTTAACATAATAGCATTGTTACATTTTCTAAATCAGAAAAAAAACATTTGGAAGATTTTTCTTTTTTTCTTTCATGACACGTCATGTCACCTTGGTGATTCAAAACTGACTTTGCCATTACGAATGGCTTACCCTTTTCAACCCTAATCGGTCTCACACATAGACATAAAGACAATAACAGTTATTCGCAAGAACAACGCGTGAATGTGTATAGAAGCCAGCGTGCACCCAGCCTCTTAAGGAGAAACATGTAGGCCTACCCTTCATCAGAGTCCAAACAACAGTTTTCTCTCAGTCTGTTTAGACCTTGTTTTCTATGATATCTCCTCCCGTGTGTGTATGTAGGCGACAGTGTGTGTGTGTGTGTGTGTGTGTGTGTGTGTGTGTGTGTGTGTCTGCATAAAGGCCAGTAATGTTAATAACAAAACTAACAGTGGGCAGTCAGTGATGTGTATAATGGATGAGGCAAACAATCATTTGCTTTCCTGTGTGTATGCCTGGTGGGTTGATGAAAAAAACAAGTGCAGACAGTATTTCCCCCAAAACAAGTTGATTGCAAAAACAGAACGGAGAGACAGAAATGTGCAGTATGTGAGTGTGGGGGGTTAAAGAGTGAAGTGACTGACCTCTGACCCCCGGCTCCATATTTGACCGTGGGTTAAGATATGCCCAGCATATTATTAACATATGTAACATTCATGTCATTTTTCAAATGTTTTTTTGGGGGGGATATTCTAAGGATTCTTAAGTCCTGACAAAACACAATCAGTCCATTATTTTTTTTGCATGGTACTGATCCAATTCAATGATGACACTGGGGGGAGGGGGGGTTCAGGAGTGGTTCGGACTCAAACACTGGGATGGACAGGGCAGTAGGGTGCAATTTGAGGTTTGGTTGGAAGCACACGACCATAGGGATGTTGGGCCAGGCATGGTTGAGTATATATTGAGTTGAGTGCATGGTTTGTAATGTTTTCTTAATGGTGTGTGTGTGTGTGTGTGTGTGTGTGTGTGTGTGTGTGTGTGTGTGTGTGTGTTGTTCAGAGTTACATCACTGGGGAACTGACAGTCACACAGTCAACATAGTTAATTAGGGATCACTGGGCTGAACTAATTATCTGTGGCTTGAGACTTTAATCCAGAAGATAATGCAGAGGTAAAAACAAACTAGCTAAGTGTCATACAAGAACTAACTTCATTAATGAGGAAATGTACCATTAAACTGTAAACATGTCAAAATGGATACAGAAAAGAGTCAAGTGCTCCGTGACACACCATGGTAGACACACTCCTATCCCGACCATATCTGGTTCAGACATAGTCATAGTGATGCAATTAATGGCTGCCTAGTGCCTTCTCATCAGTAGGAAGTGATGTGTGTGTGTTAATGGCTGCCTTCTCATCAGTAGAAAGTGATACTTTGTTCCCCCCCCCCCTCCTCTATCCGTCTCTCATCCTTCTTCAGTTCTAAGAGTTAACACACACACACACACACACTGGAGCTGTTTTCTGCCTTTGTTATATGCATACTCTCCAGGCTGTGGGACTGTGGGGTTGATGAACACATCCTGCAGGATCATTTTCCAGCCTGACACCGTGGGATTGTGGTTTTGCCGAGCCAGTTCCTAATCTCATCCTAACCCACGGAAAGCAAAGAGTACACTGTTCTGTTGCTACCTCACATTCGAAACCACAGAACATGAAATAAACAACAGCCAGAATGTTCTCTGAGCAACACTGAGGGTCAATACATATCGTTTAGAGCCACCAGAACCTTAACATCACTGGCCCATGGGGCTGGAGCCTACCACCCACTCTCCCTCCCATGAGGCTAGTCACTGTCAGTGTTGGGTTAGCCTGTTCTGTGGTCGACTAAAACCCTCTGCAGATTATTGTTACTGTGCATAGTTCAGATTCCCATCTGCTTCTCCTCTTCAGTGTGCTGTTCAGTCTTCAGTTCACACGCACGCCGGGTCTTCCTTTCCGAAGATGCCGTTGTCTGTTGAGAGAGACAGGAACTTGAATGACGGATTTCATTCTTCCAAGGGATATGTAAAGCTATATCCTGTCGGAGTTTGATGGCTGCGTGGATTGGGGGTCAATGTAGTACACTACACTCAACTCAACACTCAAATGACCCCTCTCTATAGGCAGGTCAGGGTGTAGGAGCCAATTGATCTCTGATGAAATGATAGCTGCTTAAAGGAGCTTGCACACTGCCCATACAAAGGTCAACAGACACACTGCCCATACAAAGGTCAACAGACACACTGCCCATACAAAGGCCAACAGACACACTGCCCATACAAAGGTCAACAGACACACTGCCCATACAAAGGTCAACAGACACCCTGCCCATACAAAGGCCAACAGACACACTGCCCATACAAAGGTCAACAGACACACTGCCCATACAAAGGTCAACAGACACCCTGCCCATACAAAGGTCAACAGACACACTGCCCATACAAAGGTCAACAGACACACTGCCCATACAAAGGTCAACAGACACCCTGCCCATACAAAGGCCAACAGACACCCTGCCCATACAAAGGCCAACAGACACACTGCCCATACAAAGGTCAACAGACACACTGCCCATACAAAGGTCAACAGACACACTGCCCATACAAAGGCCAACAGACACCCTGCCCATACAAAGGCCAACAGACACCCTGCCCATACAAAGGTCAACAGACACACTGCCCATACAAAGGTCAACAAAGGCCCATACAAAGGCCAACAGACACACTGCCCATACAATCCCAGGAAAGTTATCCCAAATGTACACATTCTATTAGACACATTCTATTAGATATCAGCTCTTTTTTTAGCCTTTGTAGCTGAGCACCCTGTGTAGATGCTACCTACCTACCTAGCAACGTTTGTTCAGCCCATTAAGCTTGGCTGTGCTACCTAACTAGCAACGTTTGTTCAGCCCATTAAGCTTGGCCATAGGCTATGCAAACAGCATTTCACTTCTTACTGCACATCACAGCCTGCTCGGCCCCCCCTACCATCACCTTGGGCCTTTTTCTCACTGTTATCAGTCTCGCCCATCTCCCTCCGTCCTCCATCTTGCATAGTCTATCTATGCAATAATATCAGACAGGTTTGCGCAGGTTATCTCCATGGCTATGTTCTCTAGTCCGCGTATAATGTTGCAATATTCCCAGAACCACTCAATGTCTCTACAGTATTCTTCTCTGGGCTGATACAGTGTCAATATTAGAGGAACGTTGCCTTTCCCTGGCAACTAGCTATAATGTAGACAGGCAAAACATTTTGCTGCATGGGTTTGTGCAGCTGGCTATGATTAATCCAATCATCGTATTTGTTTTTTACCAATTGGCTTCCACTATTTGCAAATTGGTTTCAGAGACCTATAAGGCCATATATACCTTTCTCAAACGTACACATTTGACCCCCAATAAATGAATCTGTATCACTGATGTCAGATTACCTGAGCTGTTCTGCTAAGGAATCTGAGACATCTCGTTTGGGATTCCTGTATCAGCTTGTCTACTGCGAGCAGTACAACACAGAGAGAGAGAGCGCATCAATTAACACACTTTTCAGACGTTTTTTTTTTTACTTTTCAGAATTTCTGTTTTATAAATCCTTTTATTTTTTATTGGTCTTATGTAATATTATAATATTTTGAGATACTGGATTTTAGATTTTCATGAGCCATAATCATCACCATTAAAACAAAAAAGGCTTGAAATATTTCACTTCATGTGTAATGAATCTAGAATATATAAAAGTTTATTTTTTCCACGAGTTTTTTTTTATTTATTTTTTTACTGTATTTTCATAGCACCGAACGGAGCATGTTAGCCCACCAATCAGCAAAATAATTACTGGTGGTCAACTGGTGCTGTATGTATTTCAGAGTTTCAGATTAATTCAGAGGGACGCACACACACACACAGCGGAGGGTGGTGGAGGCAGAAGTCGGAGGACAGCATTGTAATGTCTGTCTGTCTTTCCTTTTTCTCTACCCTCCCTATCTCTCTTCTCCCTCTGTCATGGTGAATAAAGCCACTTTCACACATAGTTCCCTGTCAATTACATGAAATCCCAACCCGGTCCGCCAGTGATTTTCGCCGTTCACACGTAAGCTAAAAGCCAGAAGATTACCGGGTGCGTCTTTTCACAAGTCAATGACATTCCCAGGTCTGCGCGAGCTACTTGAATCATGCATTGAACTGGATGCAGAACTAGAATCCCCTTGGGGGCCCCCGGCTGCCCCGTGTGCTTGGTCTGTTCCGCCGCCGGGGCACCTGCTTGGCCGTCCTTGTGCGGGGCCTTTTATGGTCTGTGCTTGCTTGGCTGGGCTGGGTGTGCTGGTGGTGGGGCGGGCTGGGTGTGTGGGGCGGCGGGGGCTCCCCGGGGGGGGGTGTGGGGGCCCACCGCTGGGTGCTGGTAGGCAAACTGGCTAGTAGTCGCTCTATGTGTAGAGGGCTGCAAGGGAATTTTCCTGGCTACATAGTGTACAGGTTTTTACTTTTGCCTGCTCTCTTCTGAGCAGCCTGCTCTGTCAGTATTGATTGATTGATTGATTGATTGACTGAGAATGTCCATTATGTGAAGCGCATTGAGTTGCATCTTGTAAGAAATGCGCTATACAAATAAAATTGTATTTGATTTGATATGATTTGGAACGTAGTAGAACCTAGTAGAGGTGAATTCGAACAAGACAGGCGCGTGAGACTGCCATATACCATATATCTGCCATATATCATACCTCCGTTTTATATGTATTTATCATCATATTTTTCACATTAATTTGATTGAACAAACAGTGAGTCAACTCGCCATCACCAAGTTCGCTCGCCAACTGAAGCACTTGATTACCATTGATATAAACATACTATACTAGTCCAAAATCAGTCAGATATACGTAACTCTTTACGTGCCGGACCAGGCAATGTTCCGGCTTCTGTTCACACCTAAGCCTTCCCTCTAAATTCCATTGAATTATACAAGGTCCTGACTAGGATAATTGTAAATGTACATCACGTTCACACATACACCTTACCAGGAAGGCTCGTATGTGTGAAAGGGGTTTAAGTATGCTGCAGGCACCTTTCCTGTAGAGAGAGAAGATGCTGCCTTAAAGAACTCATTACCCTTATACTAATGTTCTGTCTGTCTGACTGTCTGAGGCGGCTACAGTATGATGCCTTTCCCTTCCCCCCGTTGTTCCAGCTGAATAATAACTCAGAGAACGACATTGAGAAATGAGTAGTAGTGAGCCATATTCATGTGAACATTACATTTTTCTATAAATCAGAACCACAATTGTGGTGCTCCCTCCCTCCTCCCTCCAGCAAAAGGGCTTTGTTACTCTCTGAACACTCGAACCGATCCTCGCTCGGCCTAAACCAATTCTCACTTGACCTGGTCTCCAGAGATGGTGAATGATGACGCTTTCACATATCCTGCCCATTCTGCTCTCTCCTGAGCATCGTTTCCTAGGAGTTTAATATTGAGCTTAATATTGTGTGATTGTGTTAACCTCCTCTGATATGGTGTATTACTGCAGACGGCGGAAGCGATGATTGGGTTTGAAGCTGAGGGGGGACACTTATGATTGGTTAATTTAGTTTATTTTGTTTCTCGAGGGCACACTGCTAACCCATTTCACTCTCATTCGAAGAGTTGGGCAATGCTCGAGTAGCAGATTTAAGTTGAAGATGTCCTCACGTAGTCGTGACATGCGACTGTTCCTAGGACGTCTGTTGTATGTATCCTATTCAAGTAATGAAATAATATGAAACATGTCCCTCAGTTTGGACAGCTCCTCCTGTGTTATTGGGTGCACTGTATGCTGTATCTGAGAGTCAGTGTCGGGTTCTACTTATACAGGGTATCCGCGGTGTCTTGAAAAGTATTAAAAGTTGATAAATCAATTTTGGGAAAATCAAGACCCTTAATAAGTATTAAAAAGTCTCATCACGATTTTATGAGGTCTTGAATTTTGTTGGTATTTTTCTGAATTAGACTCTGTCCAAAGAGTTTGAGTCCTAAAAACTTTTAGTAAAAGTTTGTGAATTTATTAGTTTTATTAAAAAACAAAGATGAACCGGAAATTCTGTTGTATGATAGTGGTCTAGTCTATTGCAAACTAAAACTGTTAAGTTAAAGGTCTCACTGATGTAAACGGTTACAGCTCGAAGTGGCGGTGAGGTCTGGAAAAATATTGACAAGGTCTTTAAAAAGTCTTAGAAAGGTATTGAAATTAACCTCAAGATTCCTGTATATACCCTGTTATAGAAATAGATTTTGTAGAATGGACACTGTCATTATGTGCCCTGTTATTTATGTTCGGAGATCCGGTTTGGGTGTGTTAAATCATGTGCTAGTTCGTTCCCAATTAAGGTGTTTTTCTCTGAGTGGGTTGGCTTGTGTTGCCTGTTTTGTTCTCTAGCGGTGTTTCCTTATTGCATGCAATGTACGATCGTTTTCCTAGATAAGAGTGTTTGCTTAATGACTAGATGCAAATGTCATGGACAGGACAAAAGAGTGTTTGCTTAATGAATAAATACAAATGTCTTGGACAGGAATAGTTTGGAATGTTTTCATACCCCAAAAGTAGAACCTCTACACCAATGGAGA
>NC_137674.1:13179243-13199243 GCF_963989245.1 Nansenia antarctica
AGCATTAGGTCTCTCAGCCATGCTGAGACTGTGGGCGGTTTCGATTATTTCCAATCAAGCAGTATTCTCCTCCGAGCCAATAGGGAAGCAAAATACATGCTATTCTTTTGGATGTTAGTCAGTCGATCGCTCTCTAAAACCCAGAAGATGGCAGTCAAGGCATTCGGTCGTACCCAGTGCCTCGGACATCATTTTAAAGAAATTTGACCAATATCCAGTCAGTTGAGGACAGGTCCAAAACATATGGGTAAGGTCTGCTGGGGCATTGTGACACCGATCACAAATATCGTTAAGCTCAGGGAATATTTTGGATAGTCTGTGTTTACTGAAATGGACACGATGAAGAACTTTAAATTGTATAAGTCCAAGTCGGGCACAAGAGGTGCTCCTATTCACTCTGTCTAATGCATTGTTCCATGTTTCATCCGCTATTTGTTGACCAAGTTCTTCCTCCCAGCTTGTTCTAATCTTATGAATTGACTCTCCTTTAAGGGGCATTATGATGTCATAGAGTCTCGATATATGACCTTTTTGACTGGTGGGAGTATCGAGGATTGTGTCAAGTACAGATAATGGAGGCATGTTAGGGAAGGACGGGCATTGACTTTGGATGAAATGACGGATCTGGAAATAGCTCCGTTGGTGGTTGATCTGGAAATAGAGGTTGGTGCGGTGCTCTAATGTTGTGGTGTCAGACGTTGCTGGTTTTGCTGCAGTTTTGCTGCACTTTAGGCAGACATCCCTGTCTGCTGGGTGTGTGTATGTATGCGTGTGTGTGTGCCTGTGTGTGTGCGTGTGCGTGTGATCTGTATAGATCTGTATTTTTCTTTCTCTGTAGCTGACAGCTTATTTCCACTCTCACCATCTGGGCTTGGAGCAGCTGCAGTTTGCAGGTTCAGTACCGCCCGCCTGTCTGTCACTCAAACACAGACAAAATAATAACCACATGCCACATTTGTTTTCCATTAGCCTTAGCCCCTATACTACCCCTATTCAGTACAAAACACCTCATGTACAGTACTTGCTCCTAAACTCTGAAAGCCAGAAGGTTTTTTGGGTCCTTTCTAACATGGCCACATAGTGACTATGCTCCTCACAAAAAAACAAACTAGGGGAAACATTGTACAGTCACAGTGCCCTACATAAGTAATGTGATGGTTAACATTTTTATTTTGGTTCTTCACTCCAACATTTGGATTTGAAATCAAACAATCACTATGAGGTTAAATGAGAGATTCTGGTCTTTTTAGAACACTTTTTATGCATCGTCCCCTTATTTCAGGGTACCCGAAAATGATGGGACAATTGGTTTGACGGGTGTTTCTAGTTTGTCAGGTGCGTTCCGTTACATCTTTTGTGTTGCCATAAGAGAAGTGTCAATGTCTAGTGTTGATTCTAGACTTTGCATTTGCCTGAGGAGTCTGCTATTGGGGTCTGTCAACACGAGGAACAAAGAGACATCAATGAATGTCAGAGAAGCCATTATGAGGCTGACATATCAGGGAAAAAAAACATAAAACGACCAAAGTCAACAGTTTAGAACATCATTAAACAGAAAGAAAGGACTGGTGAGCTCAGAAATCGCAAACAGGCTGATAGGCCAATTAAGACTGAAAGACTGAAGAATCACCATGATAACGAAAAAACCCAACAACAACTGTCCCACAGATCAGGAACACTCTCTAGGAGGTAGGCATGAATGTGACAGAGACTACCATCCTTAGAATACTTCACCAGCATAAATACAGCGGCTACAATGCAAGGTGCAAACCACTAGCCACAAAAACAAAAACAAAAGTAAAATGTGTAGAAAAGAAGGCACTGCCCAATATCCACAACATACCATCTCATCTGTGAAATATGGTATTGTATGGCTTCCACTGGAATTGGCTCGCTTGTCTTAATTGATGATGTAACTGCTGACACCAGCAGCAGAATTCATTCTGAAGTGTACAGTAATATCTTGTCTGCTCGAGTACAAGCAAATGCCTTCAAACTTGGACGGCGCATCATCATACAGTGGGACAATGACACAAAACATACTGCCATAACCCTTAATCAGCCATGAGGGGTCATTTGACCTGTAAGTAAAAGAGATCAAACTGTGAGATAAAATTTCAGGACCCTCCTTTCATGACTTTTCCTAGATATGTGCGTTCTACCACCCAGTATCGTTACATTTTCAAAATCACATCAGGATAAGCTAATAGGCTATAAAGCTATTTTGCAGTTTTTCTGTGTAGGAAGTAGGCTAATTTACAAGCAGCCAACTAGTGGTCGTTGTGTGTAAATAGCAGCTTAGCATTGTAAAGAGGCGGCTCTTTTAGTAGATAAAAAAGACACGGCTGTTCATAACAGCTAAGCAGGTTTTCAGAGTCATAGGAGAGAAGTCTTTAGGAAAAGGCGACGGTGATGAATAGACATTAGGATGGCTTTTGGATGGCTTGTCATCTTAGACATACAGTAATAGTACTTTATACTTTTATAATGGCAATAATATGACTGTATAATAGCACTCTTGCAGCCTACAGCACCTCAGTGGTGTAGTCATGGTTACTATGTTTGACAGGAGTATTGCTTGTGCTATTAGGCGTCATGCAACTGCGATTACTTAATTGAGTTTAAACACAGAATACAAATCAAACCTCCAGGGAACACGGACACTGGTAGAGACAGAGATGTGTACAGTAGTTTTACTGGAAAGCCAGGAATGAAAACAAGTGTTTTTGTCTTTGACTACACATTAACACAACTCTGTTGGACCGTGACTGTGTTAATACAACAGTCGAAATGTGATTATTGAACTTCTGAAAAAGCTTTACATATGATTATGTTAATCAGTTGCCGTGGTGCTGGTCTGCATAGTAACTGAATACATGACTAAAAGTAAACACACTAACTCACTCTGGGCCAAATCCCTACTGTACATCACCAACGTTGTTCCTTTCCACTCTGAGTTCCAGCCGAACTGGCAGAGAGATGGAGAGGATTTACCATTTCTTTACAAGCTGTCGTCACTGGATTGCTGGTCTATTCCTTCGTTGTGGTGATGACTAGTTCATTCAGAGTCAGCCCCTTTCCCAGGTTTTATTCTTGGATTGTAATTATATAATCGTGTCATTCAGTGTGTCTCTTTGTTGTTCCTACACTATGTCTTTTAAGGGGGAGGATAGTGGTGGAGGATGGGGCTAGAAGGATGGAATCTATCCTGAGAGAGGAGTGCGGGAGTGATGAATTAGGAGGGGGTAGTGAGATGGTTAGGGGGAGGGGATAGAAGGATGAGTGGAGGAGTAAAGAAGGATATATATGGATGAAGTAGGACAGATGAATGGAAGGAATAGAAGAGGGGGATGAGAGAGGATAAAGACTCCTGTAGAATAGATCTTCTCTCCTTCACTAGCCCACTCAACTGTTTTACAGTGACAACCCTTTGTTAGCATCCTGTAATCTCTGGCATTGTGTGTTTTGTTAAACCATGTCGGCACTCTACAATGTATGAATATGTCAATGTAGGATTAATAGCAAACGTCAACCAAGCCTATGAATACAATCTTCATCCCTGTATAGACACAGGCCTGTGAAACGGCTCTTGTGCTTCAGATGAAACTAAGAGAGAAGACGTTGGTCAGCAAAATGTCCAGTATTTTATGCGGTAACATACTCTCCCTTAATTGTCATGTTAGGGTTAACCGTAACCCACTGCTGAAAACACTAAGTTCTGGATTTAATATCATATAATTTGCTTGCTAGTACTCAGCTCTTTTGCTCTAATTTCCTCGGCCTGCACACTCATGTGTCATTACAATGCTGCACTCATATCCTGTTTATAGTCTAGACTCCTCTCCGCTGTTCAAAACAACGGCCCGGTGGGTGTCTATGTGTGTGGGTGTGTGCTGCTGCGTACGTAGTCGGAGGTCCGCGCGCAGAGAGAGAGAGAGGATGAACAGCAGAGATGGGCATTGAATTCTCCATTGACTCCCGCAAGCCCCTGAGCTAATAAATCCTCCCTCAGTTCCAGATTGGATCGAAATTAGTCTCCGATATAAATGAGGCGATAACACGGAGCCTGGGGCCCTGTGTCCTCATAATAGCATACCGGCCCCAACACAGTCTCGTCCTTATCAAGCTTTACAATCACACACTGCAACTGCTACCACCATTTCTGTTATTGTGTGTAATATATACTAAAAACTAAACTAAACCAACAGTACTACAGTATCAATGACTTGTATTACAGGGTATTCACACTCTTGATAGGAAGCCAACTTTATGTAAGCCAACATAAATGCTGAGTTGAGAATCATAGCAGGACTATTTCTGAGACTGCTATTAGGTCACTGCGTAGGACCAGGAACTGTGGTCTTATCGCTGCAATGTCCTTGACAGTGTTGTCAACACATTGAGTTGATAAGCCCCGTGGCTCTATGTGTAATGTCAGTATTTGGTTTGACGTGCATTGATTCTACAGGTGTTTATTTATTTATTTATATATATAACTTGAGCAGGCTTGAGGAGATTATGGCCCTGCAGAACTCAGGCTCTCTATGGCCTCAGGGAGAAGCTTAACTGGGTATATTTGTTTTCTCCGATTCTTTGGCGCTGTGACGTGATGCTGTCACAGCTTTTGTCTGACTCCCATTCTGATAGAACTGTCTGGACTGGTTTTATTACACTTTATACAACAGTTAGTTCCGACCAAGTAATTTGATTGGACAAGAGGCATTCCATGAGTGCCGATATACAGTATAACAGCACTGGGACTTTTAACTATGTATCACTCCGTCGCACAGGTGTTCTACTAAATGACCATTAATTAGACTACATGTTTGTGTTCAGGTTACTAGGCAACAGTCCAGTTGAAGTTCAGTTACGGAACAATGTTTTGTTGGCAGAGCCAAAATAAATTATTAAATAAACAAACAAATCATAATCTGTTGTCGCTTATTACTGTTAACTAATAAATGGCGCTGTAGAACTGTTGTATAAAAGCAATATCACACAGCACTCCCTCTCGTGTGATATTGTTTGAATGCAGCAGTGCATGACATGTGTCATGTTGTGTAATTCAGGTAGTTAGAGAGATTTAAAAAAAATCTTTGTGTGATGATAATTCGGTTACATAGGCCTACATATTTCTGCTGTTTCTGAGATTATAAATTCACAGCCAACGTTGAGGATTTGAAGACTTTGTTAGATGTTGAATTGTCTGACAGATGTTGATGTCTGTGTTTTTCCCCAGGCGGGAAGCCCTACATCTGTAAATGCCCCCTGCAGCTTCTCACGGACATCTGTCACCCCCTCCAACCAGGACATCTGCAGGTAAGGTACCGCTATACGTGCTAACCTTCTGCTATCCATATATATTTGGACTCTGACAGAATTGTTTTTATTTTAGTCAAAACATTGTTCCAATAGGCTTCAGGTTTCTCAAGGCTTTCTTTTGCATACTTCAGACGCTTAATTTTTTGTTTCTGGCACCTCTGCCATGTAGGTCTTTGTTGTTTAAGGTACGCTCTTTTGTGGGAACAACTAGACCAGTGTCTGCTACTCTTTTTTGCAGCTCTTTTGCAGTGATGTGTGGGTTCTTCTGAGCATTTCTCACCAGATCTCAGGCTATTCTATCAGAAATTTCTCTTGGTCTTCCAGATCTTGCCTTGACTTCAGTTGCTCCATTTATTTCCCATTTTCTGATGATGTTTCTGACAGTGGAAATGGGTAGTTTGAAACGTTGCGAGAGTTTTTTGTAGCCTTCTCCTTGATGGTGGAAGTGAACTATGTTGATTCTGGCATCCTTGGACAACTGTTTAGAGGAAGCCATGGTTTTTAACACCAGACACAACAGCCACCGTAGTCGGATACTTTAGAAGGCATGGAGTTACTTCAGAATATATAGTTCAACCCTGGAATTATACTCACCTGACTCATTGAAGCCCTAAAGAGTAAGTCACCTTGGTCTGGGCCTTAGTAATCATCTTCTCAAAAGGTAACAAAGAATAATCCAGAAGGATTCCCAAACCTTTGCACACATACAAATTAAGGCTGCATTTACACTGCCAGGTAGAAGTGACCCAATTCCGATTTATGTTCAGTTCTGTCTCTTCCTTTGTGGTTTTCCTCTGTTGTCTCTAAATGCATGCTGTTCTATTGGTTCACTTCATTTCATTTTCATTGTCTTTATTTTGCCTGTCTCTCCTACCTACTTTCCCGTACCCTTTTTCCGTCATCCCCATCCTTATACACACACACACACACACACACACACACACCCTGCCACTCTCTCACACAGCCCTCTTGCCACATCCCAGGATCAGAGCTCCCAGAAACCTTCACAGACAGCCGTGGTGCTGTTGAATTCAAACAGCAGAGCCTCACAGGGGTCTGACGGCGTCTCCGTGACAACGCTCTGCTTGGACCCCCCCCCCTCTAAACTCTCCAAACCCTGGGGTGGAGTTTGGCTGTCCCTGCTCCGACCCTCCGCAGCGAACCAGCTCCGCCCCAACGGGACGCTCAAGTTCTCCCTCTCTCTGAACGATGTGGGCCAGCGCGTGGACAGCCTGTGTAGCGGCCTCCACTTCATCGACCGCACCTACTCCGAGGGAGAACTGGAGAAGAAACCCGAACCAGAGAACCCGCCCAGCACGGACCGGTGGGAGCACAGGCTTAACGGCAAACCCACCACGGCCACCACACACCCCCAGACCTCGTGCCCACCCTTCCCCACGCGAGCCCACCCCTACCTCATTCCCTCCTTCACCAACAACTACAAATACAACAGCGATATGGCTCCACACCACTGGCCCCCCCCCACCCCTGCAGGTGTGCCCCCGCCTCCCCCACCTCCTCCTACCCACCAGCCCCCCAGCTCCAACCACTTCCTCCGCCTCCTCCTCCCCTTCTCCCGCTCCTCCAGCCTGCAGTGCTCTGAGATGGCCAGCTATGCGTCCCACCTCCACCAAGTCACCAAGTCCTCCAGCACCTTGCTGGCGGGATCCGAAGACCTCCTGGGGGACGACGAGGTGTTTGACGAGGAACAGGGGAGAATCAGGACCGGCCTGGAGCCTCAGGGAAGGACTTGGACCAGCACCCCAGGAACAGGAAGCGGAGGTGGGGAGGAAGGAGGTCTACAACAAGCTCCCCTCTGCTACATGGATGAGGATAGCGATTTGGACCGGTGTTCGGACAAGCGGTCGTCTACAATGTCGGAGAAAAGGTGCCCTCTCTCGCCCTTTTCTGGCACCTTTTCTCTGTCTGGGGACTGCTGCAGGTGGGTGATTAATTGGTTGAACACCCCTGCCCCTCCTGTAGAGCCCGGCGCATCGCTGTGCCGTGAAGTGGTATCGTAGAGTCCAGCACATCCCTGTGTGAAGTGAAATGGTAGTGACCCTGCTCGTTCCCAGTCCTGTAGAATGTCGTTGGGCTGGATCCTGCACACACGCTCTGTGACGTGGTAGCCCTTGTCCACCCCCTGTGCCTTAACTTGATAGAGCCCAGCTGCCAGGCAACCCAACCCTGTGTGTGTGTGTGTGTGTCTAGTCCTTGTCCGCCTCATCTCCATTTCAACTCCCTTGCCTCTGCACACAGAGCAGAACTGAGGAACCTGGAACATTGCTATGAAACCTACTGTATAGTAAACACATGTATGCTGTATCCCTGATCCCAGTGTGTCCCTATATCAACTGTCAGTCTTGACGGCTACAACCCTTAAAGGGGCAATATGCGAGTCAAATAACAACGGCTGAGGGACGGGGCTGGAGAAACCACTCTCAAATTCATAGACTCATATTTTTCATTTGATTGAATAGAGATAGTGAAGGTAGACAGGAAAGTAAGGAGGAGAGGGCATGTCAGCAGGGCATGGGCCGGATTCGAATCCATGCCGACATGGGCATATGTGTGCAATGTAGAGTGCAGTGTGCAATCTAGACCACTGGACCACCACAGGCCACAGTTTTCTTACCATGTTTTGAAGCTTTGTAGTGTGGGTTCTACAATTACATTGTTCACAAACGATATATGAAATAAAAACAAAGTTCTATTTTGGGTGCTGAGGGGTTGTTTAAGTTACATTCTTCAAGAATCAATAGCAATACATCATTAATTGAAAAGGCCCAAAACCCAATCTCTGATTGCCCCTTTAATGCTGCTAGTCAACAGGATTAACAACTGAGGCGTCAGAGTAAAAACACCAGGAATACATGTCCCCCCGTGACTAGATAATCTCCTGTCACAGCTGTGCCTCCAGAGCTGTCCCTCAGTGCTGTGCCCTTTTTGTCTTCTGCGAGTTGCTTTACACCTCTTAACCCCCTTTCCGCCTTTAAAAAAACAACAATTCCCCGGTTTTACCTTGTTGTCGTTTCAAGGTTTTAATCTATTTTGTATTTAAATCAGCCTTATTTTAACTTATTTCTTAGTGTAAACCATAAGTCCCTATTCGTTCTTGAAATATCAGACTCCTCTCCTATCAATATGTGCATGTTGGGACTGGCTCGTGGGCTCCTCAGACTGCACTAGCTGTTATTTCTCCACTGCTGTCATACTGCTTCATGCTGTAATGGATTTGGCTCTTGAATTGAGTACGGAATTCCTGTTTCCATTACCCTTACAGTATAAGAAAAAGAGAGGGCAGGAGGGAGATATGGAAGAGGAAGGGGAGGAGAAGAGAGAGAGGGAGTGGCAGAGATGAGGGAGAAAGAGAAATAGGGAAAGAGAGAGGGAGACAGAGGGAGAGAGGTGGAGGTTAACAGGAGTCAGTGGGGGAAATGAGCTGATTGGGTCGATGGTGCTCTCTGTTGCATGTGGTTGCAACAGAGAGCATTCTGTTGCATGTGGTAGGACTTCAATTTGATTGGCTGCGCCCAGCCAAGCTTATGAACGGACACAATAGAGTGATAAGGTGATGAAGTAAAGGTCATGGCTCGTGTGTGTGAGAGAGAGAGAGAAAGAGAGAGAGAGTGTTTGTGTGTGAGTGTGTGTGTAGGATGTGGGGGGGGGGGGGGGGGGGGGGGTTTGGATAACATGGATTAACCTGAAAATAGCATTTGAATCATTAGCTCTCTGGCAATCCTGTGAGACAGCAGCTGTAGTCATGTCCACAGAGTAAATAGATTTCTGTTGGGATTATAATAAAGTGACGTAGTGTTTTCGTAGCTAGGACCGTGCCACTTAATGTCATGATGGAGAGAGAGACAAGTAAAGGGAGAAGGAGGGAGGAGGCACAGATAGAAAGTGGATGGTACAAAGAGACAAAAAAAAGCTAGAGTTAGAGGTAGGGCAACTGATGGAGGGATTCAGAGAGAGTGAGAGAGAAGCAAGACAGAGGGCGTTCTCGGTCAGCTTGTTTCTGTCCTAATTGTGTGTTTTCCTCTCCCATCTGAATGTCTTTGATGTTGACTTGCTCTCCTAGTGTTTGTCTGCTGAAGCACAGCAAATGGAATCTCTCATCTATTCAACAGTGTACTGAATGTGTGTCTATTTATTCAGATATAGCCAATTTAGCTGCAGATTCATACACATGGTACTGTTGCGATGAATTTGCGGTGCTTGTAAGGTCCCTTTATTGGAACCTGAGAAAGGCGTGGCTATTTCCTTGCAAGTGTCACTGGCCTGTACAAGGCGTGATTGACGAGGGGTATTCAGCTACGACGGTACACCAGAGTGCGTGTCCCGTAGTGTCCTGTACCGTGGGGTCGGACCAAGTGGACTGAAAGAGAACAAGCTTATTTCCTCCTCCTTCCTTCACCTTGTCTTTTAATCTCGTAATGTTTTGGACGGATCAGTGGAGTCTGGAAATAGTCATTATCCCACTCTGACCTGTGTGTGTGTGTGCGTGCGTGCGTCCGAGCGTGCGTGCGTGCGTGTGTGCGCTGTTCTCTCCTTATTTACCTTTCTCCCCCCTCGTGTCCGGCTTCTCCTCTGTTCCGTTCTCTTCTTCAGACTGATTATCATTCAAGGTGAAAGGTCATGTTTTACTTCTATTCTATTCCATTCTATTCTAGGATTTTGATCTTCTGGTTCTCTCTTTGGTCAAAAAAGGGAAGTGCATCTTAAAGTGAATAGCAACACTTCCTCTACCCTCCCTTCTATCCTACGGCCATTACTAAACTATTAGCAACGGTGGGTTTGCTACTGAATTTCCCTCACTTTATCCCAGAGCTTACTTTCACTCAACCTAATCCCATTCATGGCTTTCAAATCATCCAGGCCTGTTTAGGAAGCTACTCTGTGGTGGGGAATAAAGCAGGCGATGAATGAGGCTCATTGTGGCACTTTGAACCTCACACACACACACACACACACACACACACACACACACACACACACACACACACACACACACACCCTCTTGATTCTGCAGCCAGAACCAGGTCAGACTACTGACATTGGACTAATCAGAAACATTTTTTTTACTTTTTAACTGTTTTTGCCTCTCGTAAACAATTTTTGTTCAAAACAACACCCTTCAACATAACAATTTGAAGATTTAGTGTCTGTGTGTGTGTGTGTGTGTGTGTGTGTGTGTGTGTGTTTTGATAGTGTTCTCTGTCTGTAGCCTTCAGTTTTCTCAGAGATTATTTCTTCATCACTGTTTCTAATCCCTCGTTCCATCTCTCTTTTCGAACACCGACTCTGTCTCTTATCCCTGCTTGGACTCACACACACACACACACACACACACACACACACACACACACACACACACACACACACACACACACTAATAGGTCTAATAGGTCCCATCCAGATACCTGCAAGTGGCTGCCAGGGCATGGTGTGATTTAGAGGTGGAGAGAGGAGAGATTTCACCTCTATGTTAAATTGATACTTCAATGACAAATGCCATTCCATACTGTAGCTCTTCTGAGGGAGCAGAGACTTGGGAAAAGCCTGGGGAATCCTTTGCAGAACATCGCTAAAAAGGGTTGCAAAGTCTTTTGAGATGAGTGATTCCTTGCTACGTGTATTTGAAGTTGAACAGCCCATGGTTAGCTACATCTATCTATGCATTATCTCCTCTATCTGTCACATGGATTCTATATCTGTACTGTACATTGTCTTAGGACTCCGCCCACACTGATCTGTCAGTAAAAAAGCAGCCCGGCTAAAATATTGCTGAAAAAAAGTTACCATAGTTACAAGGGCAGAGATGGTAACTTTCATGTCAATTCAACAGAACAATAAATCCATAAATGGCGAGTTTGCACCAGAGTAAAGTCATTTTTTATATTATTATTGGGTTTCAGTATAGACATGGACAGAACATCATATCTACATCTTAAATGGTAAAACAAAGGGTAAAGAAACAAAGCATAACCCCTAAACAGAGGGGTAAAAAAGTGAAAAGGAAAAGAAAAAAATATATAAGAAAAAAGGGAGAAAATAAGAAGTCCGGAGGTGTTTCAATAAACATGTTACTGGTAATATATTCTGAATGGGTATTAAATTAGAAGATGTCACGTTTCATACAAATGTTCAGTATTTTTCAAATATATAGATTTTGAGTCTCAAAAGGTTTGTAATCTTTTCCATAACAAAAATGTCTTGGACAATTTCCAGCCAGAGTAAAGTCATTTAAGGGCACTAGCACATCTAGATGAAGCATACCTTGCAGACTATTCCGTGCTCCTGGCAGAATAATGTATGAAACTCTGTAACGGCCCTGAGGACTTTAATTAGCAAACATCTAGTTTAGAAGTTGAGTATTTATTAAGTTAAGCAATGAGAAAGAAAGAAAGCTAGAATTGAAGATTGGTCAGCTAGCCATCTGGTTAAGCTAGTCACATTTAATACAAAAAGAAACAGATGCTCATTATACTTTTGTATATACAAAACTATATAAGTTCCTCTAAAAGTAGCCAGTTACTATAAAAGGTTTTAACTTGAGTTTTGTTTTGTAAAGTTGGTTGTAACGCCACTCAAAGCGATGGGCGGTGGGTAGATTTTCTGGTGTGATGGCACCATATTTATATTTACTTTACTATATTTCCGCGATTGCAGAAAATCTTTCAAAATCCAGAATGGTTCTGTGATGTGTAGGACAGGAAGTTCAGGTGAAGCGTTGCACTAAAATGACAATACCTGACGTAAGACAATATGTCTGTATTGAGCCTCCCCTAGTGTGTATATGATCACAATTCATAATGGTGGCGTGTGTGTGTGTGTGTGTGTGTGTGTGTGTGTGCGCGCTCTCTCTCTCCACCAGGATCTGTCACTGTGAGGGCGATGATGAGAGTCCGTTGATAACTCCATGCCACTGCACAGGGAGCCTGCGCTACGTCCACCAGGGCTGTCTGCAGCAGTGGATCAAGAGCTCAGACACGCGCTGCTGTGAACTCTGCAAGTACGAGTTCATCATGGAGACCAAGCTCAAACCCCTGCGCAAGGTGAGACAGTGTGTGTGTGGGTGTGTGTGTGTGTGTGCGTGTGTGTGTGTGTGTGTGTGTGTGTGTGTGTGTATGTGTGCGGTACTGCTGTAGCCTACTGAGTATACAGTAGTGGTTTGTATGACCTCCTCCATGTAGCCTACTGAGTATACAGTAGTGCTACAACAATTGTACTGCTATTCCCATACTCCAACCATACTGCACTGACAGATGTAAGTATGACCAAACAAGCAGATGTCACTCCCACCCCCAACCCCCAAGGAGGAATGCAGAAAGCTGTTTTAACTCCTAATTCAGATAAGAGTAGCGTGACATTGGCTTATTAGACTTTGGAGAAGATTTCATAAGTGACATTGGAGGTCACAATTAGTTTTGAGTGGTAAGTACACGATACACTTTTATTCAGGGCATTAAGCAATCTTCAGCGCTTCCAGATTCAACATTTTAATCACAAATGTTCCACCCTTGATTAGCTGCACAAAGGGTCTTAAATAAAGGGCTTTCTACACACACACACACACACACACACACACACACACACACACACACACACACACACACAGCTTCTCAAGTCTGTTATTACTGTCAAGTGGTTATTACTGTAAAACCTGCTGGGTTCTGATTAACATTAGCCATGGGGGTACGCTACCCCTTGATTCCAGGATGCATTGCGAATCGTCTACAGAAATGTTATGTCGCTCTATTCAATGCGGAAATGTCATTTTACTTTCTCTGTAATTACTTATTAATAAAGATTTGAACAATTATGATAACCATCTTATTATCTTAGTTTAATGTCATTACAATGCATTATAGACCTTTTATTTATAACAAGCATAACAAAAAATTGCTTTTATGTCGGTGCTGTGTCTAACGTTACAGGCTGATTTGTGGACAGTCGCGCATATGACATATTTCCATGTCTGATGTCTAATGTCTAATGTCTGATGTACTAATGTCATTTCAATGCATTATAGACCTTTTCTTTACAACAAGCATAACAAAAAAAATCGCTGTTATGCCGAGGTGCCTATGCTTAACATAGAAAGTTCCACAGTCCAGCGTGAAAGTTCTCACTTCCATTAGACTATCAAAGCAGGACACCGGAGCACTCATATCTGCGCGTTTGTCACAGGGTGACAGTCACCCTGTTCCTCTGCCCTGGTGTCAGTCCAATGGAATCGTCAAGCACAGCCTTCCCCATAGAAATACATCGGTGCGCGATTACAGAGATGTACAATCATGTTTATTTAGAAATAAATTGTGGTGTTTGACAGCGGATGATGGTAGACATATTTAATGTAAAGTTATCTATCTATAGTTATCTATCCACAGGCTGATATGTGCATGATAGGCGCGAATCCCCCCCCCCTTGGTGGTATATGACGCTATCTGTATTGCGGCACTTATTATACCAAAACAACTCGCAATCTAATCCGAGCAGTTGTTATTATGTAATATTATCGATGGATATGCCATTTTTGATGGAGGGCAGTGAGCGGGAGACTCATCAAGGACATGTAGTTAATTAATGCAGTGGACAGTGGCTGTTTCTCCAGCGTTCCTGTCACTTCGGATTTCGGAACGTCATAGAATTAAATCTGTAAGTCATGCATTTTTCCATGTTTCCCATTGATGGTATATGACGCCGTAAATGTAACTAAAGTTCAGCTGCGAAATTGTTGCACTGTTGTCCTAAATCAGTGCAGACTGGCAGGGTAGGAGCACAGGTTTCATACAGGTTAGAGCGCCGTTATTCTGTCACGGTCTGATAATGAAGCATTGTTCTTTTTTATTTGATGACTTGTTTGATCGATTGATAGCGTAAAAGTGAAGTTGTGAATGAGTCGCGAGCGTCAATGCTTTTCTACGATACTATGACTGATGACGTATCAGTCTTGAAGGGCTGTCCCATTTCATAGGGGTAGATTTCAACCCTGACGGCTTGTGGCTCTGTTCGAAGGCCTTGGCTCGAAATCGAGTCACACTCGAAAACGAGCCATAGGGGTAGAAAAGGGAATCGGGATTGGGCCAGAGACAGAGACAGAGACAGAGACAGAGACAGAGAGCTAGAGCCTGCCAGAGTGTCGGGTTAACAGGACTAGCCGGACTGGCACTGGGAGATCATTACTATATATAGATCTGCCAGTGCCAGTCCTGTGAGTGGTTTGTATGACCTCCTCCATGGGGAATGGGAGGCTATTAACAGAAAGACCTTTGTGCAGCTAATCAAGAGTGTTATTGCAATTAACCCCCCTCTGATCAGAAGACATAATATTATGACATGTAGTGTGCATGTACATTATTGCACTATTATCGTTGTCACTTTATTGTCACTTTTTAGTACTTATTATTCAGTTGATGATTGTTCGACCGACTGCTGCTGTTGAGCGTCGAGCAAGATCCCAAAACATTTCACTTTCTCAATGACTGACTGTAATGACACGATATAAGTGACGAAATCAAATCGGATTCGATTCGATTTGAAATGACGTTCTTCTTCTCATGGCTCCTTTGGAGGTCTGGAGAATTTCAGATCAGCTGATCTAATCGATTGGCTTGGATTTTTTTACTGCACAGAGCGATGGGGAGAACGTGCTCGCAATTTCACTGGACGTTAAGATTCTTTTTTGAAATAATAATAATAATAATAATAATAATAATAATAACTTTAATTTATATAGCGCCTTTCAAAAACCCAAGGACGCTGTACAAGGGGATGAAACGGACAGACAAAACAGAAAACAAACAAAGCAAAAACTAAAACAATGACTAGGGGCCAAATGCCTTGGAGAACAGATGGGTTTTGAGGGCTATGTTTGAAGGAGTCCAGGGTGGGGGCGTTGCGGATCACTGTGGGGAGGGAGTTCCAGAGAGTAGGAGTATTCTTTCTTTAGAGTTATCAAAAGTATGCGATTGTTTTGACATATCATGAGGCATCACTCATTTCAAATGAGTTTCCACCCTTTTGTAGCAACTTTCTGCGAAGGATTGCCCCCAGGCAGTTTGATGACATTATTGAATCACATACTGTATGTATTTGGCTTTGACCATGATGGATGTTGTTAATGGATGTTAAATAGAATATTAAGAGAATGTGATTGATGTCGGTTTCGTGGTAGACGTGGTAGACAGGCAATAAATAGTTCAGTAGTCGTGGTGTGTATAGATGGATCTGGTGTACACTGACTGAATGATCGGCATCAAATATTTATCCCCCAGTTTAGGCAGCCACTGAAGTGGGTCAAGGAAGCAAGCACTTCTGCAGTAGTGGTCATAGAGAATTTATAGTGAACTTGATCACCTTAGTTCTGTCTAGAAACAATACAGTCAGTGTGTGTGTGTGTGTGAGTGTGTCTCTCCAAATTCTTTGGGTCCTTTTATATTCGCTTTGTTTCATTATGGTAAGTATTTAACATTTCTGGTCAGATCTGCGTCTGCGATCTGATCTGTTCACCCCCCCCCTCCCCCTTCACACACAACATCCACACTTATCTCTCTTCTCTCCTTCTCTCCTTTCTCTACTTTCCAACAGTGGGAGAAGCTTCAGATGACGTCGAGCGAGAGGAGGAAGATCATGTGTTCTGTCACGTTCCACGTCATCGCCATCACCTGCGTGGTGTGGTCCCTCTACGTGCTGATCGACAGGACGGCAGAAGAGATCAAACAAGGTCAGCAGCCCTGCGGAGGAAAACACTGTTAGAACACCCCCCTACACCAACACGACCCTCAGTCACTGAGGAGGAAACACCGTTAGAACACCCCTACACCAACACGACCCTCAGTCACTGCGGAGGAAACACCGTTAGAACACCCCTACACCAACACAACCCTCAGTCACTGCGGAGGAAACACCGTTAGAACACCCCTACACCAACACAACCCTCAGTCACTGCGGAGGAAACACCGTTAGAACACCCCTACACCAACACGACCCTCAGTCACTGAGGAGGAAACACCGTTAGAACACCCCTACACCAACACAACCCTCAGTCACTGCGGAGGAAACACCGTTAGAACACCCCTACACCAACACAACCCTCAGTCACTGCGGAGGAAACACCGTTAGAACACCCCCCTACACCAACACGACCCTCAGTCACTGAGGAGGAAACACCGTTAGAACACCCCTACACCAACACGACCCTCAGTCACTGCGGAGGAAACACCGTTAGAACACCCCTACACCAACACGACCCTCAGTCACTGCAGAGGAAACACCGTTAGAACACCCCTACACCAACACAACCCTCAGTCACTGAGGAGGAAACACCGTTAGAACACCCCTACACCAACACAAGCCTCAGTCACTGCGGAGGAAACACCGTTAGAACACCCCTACACCAACACAACCCTCAGTCACTGAGGAGGAAACACTGTTAGAACACCCCTACACCAACACAACCCTCAGTCACTGCGGAGGAAACACCGTTAGAACACCCCTACACCAACACAACCCTCAGTCACTGCGGAGGAAACACCGTTAGAACACCCCCACACCAACACAACCCTCAGTCACTACAGAGGAAACACCGTTAGAACACCCCTACACCAACACGACCCTCAGTCACTACAGAGGAAACACCGTTAGAACACCCCTACACCAACACAACCCTCAGTCACTGCGGAGGAAACACCGTTAGAACACCCCTACACCAACACAACCCTCAGTCACTGAGGAGGAAACACCGTTAGAACACCCCTACACCAACACAAGCCTCAGTCACTGCGGAGGAAACCCCGTTAGAACCCCCCTACACCAACACAACCCTCAGTCACTGAGGAGGAAACACCGTTAGAACACCCCTACACCAACACGACCCTCAGTCACTGCGGAGGAAACACCGTTAGAACACCCCTACACCAACACAACCCTCTGTCACTGCGGAGGAAACACCGTTAGAACACCCCTACACCAACACAACCCTCAGTCACTGCGGAGGAAACACCGTTAGAACACCCCTACACCAACACAACCCTCAGTCACTGCGGAGGAAACACCGTTAGAACACCCCTACACCAACACAACCCTCAGTCACTGAGGAGGAAACACCGTTAGAACACCCCTACACCAACACGACCCTCAGTCACTGAGGAGGAAACACCGTTAGAACACCCCCCTACACCAACACAACCCTCAGTCACTGCAGAGGAAACACCGTTAGAACACCCCTACACCAACACAACCCTCAGTCACTGCAGAGGAAACACCGTTAGAACACCCCTACACCAACACAACCCTCAGTCACTGAGGAGGAAACACCGTTAGAACACCCCTACACCAACACAACCCTCAGTCACTGCAGAGGAAACACCGTTAGAACACCCCTACACCAACACAACCCTCAGTCACTGAGGAGGAAACACCGTTAGAACACCCCTACACCAACACAACCCTCAGTCACTGCAGAGGAAACACCGTTAGAACACCCCTACACCAACACAACCCTCAGTCACTGCAGAGGAAACACCGTTAGAACACCCCTACACCAACACACAACCCTCAGTCACTGCAGAGGAAACACCGTTAGAACACCCCTACACCAACACAACCCTCAGTCACTGCAGAGGAAACACCGTTAGAACACCCCTACACCAACACAACCCTCAGTCACTACGGAGGAAACACCGTTAGAACACCCCTACACCAACACGACCCTCAGTCACTGAGGAGGAAACACCGTTAGAACACCCCTACACCAACACAACCCTCAGTCACTGCGGAGGAAACACCGTTAGAACACCCCTACACCAACACAAGCCGCAGTCACTGAGGAGGAAACACCGTTAGAACACCCCCCTACACCAACACAACCCTCAGTCACTGCGGAGGAAACACCGTTAGAACACCCCTACACCAACACGACCCTCAGTCACTGCGGAGGAAACACCGTTAGAACACCCCCCTACACCAACACAACCCTCAGTCACTGCGGAGGAAACACCGTTAGAACACCCCTACACCAACACAACCCTCAGTCACTGCGGAGGAAACACCGTTAGAACACCCCTACACCAACACAACCCTCAGTCACTGAGGAGGAAACACCGTTAGAACACCCCTACACCAACACAACCCTCAGTCACTGCGGAGGAAACACCGTTAGAACACCCCCCTACACCAACACGACCCTCAGTCACTGCAGAGGAAACACCGTTAGAACACCCCCCTACACCAACACGACCCTCAGTCACTGCGGAGGAAACACCGTTAGAACACCCCCCTACACCAACACAACCCTCAGTCACTGCGGAGGAAACACCGTTAGAACACCCCTACACCAACACAACCCTCAGTCACTGAGGAGGAAACACCGTTAGAACACCCCTACACCAACACGACCCTCAGTCACTGCGGAGGAAACCCCGTTAGAACACCCCTACACCAACACAACCCTCAGTCACTGCAGAGGAAACACCGTTAGAACACCCCTACACCAACACAACCCTCAGTCACGGTCTACATGAACTGCAGTGTTCTGGCTTTTATCACGACAGATAATAGTCCAGGGCTTAGATGAGGCGTACTCATTCTAAAAGGATGTTCCTATATCCATTCATTCACTGCCATTCACTCTATACAATATTTTTACTGTGTTATCTTTGTACTTGTAAGCAGGCAGCCAGGGAATTATGACTACTGTTCTAGGTCTGGTTAGGCTGTCATTCTTGTGTTTGTGAGAGCAGGTAGAAAGCGAATCAAATACAAAAAAAGCTACGTTAATTGGCGGGCTCCAGCACGTCTCTGATGCTCTGGTGTATCGATAGCTCCATGGACATCAAAGAGAAGGCTGAGGCCTGGGAGGCTGAGCGGGCCTGAGTGTGAGAGTGTTTGCGATAGAGAGATGATGGAATAAGTGTTTGATGTTTGCGTCCACTTTGAGTGTACAGTACTTTAGTCACTCTCTTCTGGTGTTTTTTAGGGGCTGAATGGGCACCGTGAATTCGTGTTAGAATTGTTACGGTCCTTGGGTTTCTCATCAGTCTTCCTCCACAAAGAATGAAAATGATCTTTGATTTTCCGTGTACAGTATATCTGAATATCTATCATTTACAGTCTACCGTGTGAAACAATAAGGATCACCGGTGCATGTTGAATTACGTTATACACTAGACAAAACTATCATCTCAACTTCATTGTCTCTCTCTACCTCTCTCTCTTCTCTCTCTCTCTCCCTCTCGATGTCATTCCTGTCTGTCTATTTCTGTCTGGCTATTTCTGGTGGTACATGATACTAACACTTTCTTCACCCACGCAGCCGGAAGAATCCCAGGTAAACTTTCACCTTTCAAACTTTGACCCTTTGATTATTTCATGTGTCATGTTTCGTGTGTTCTATGAGACTGGGCTCTGGTGGATCCAGTCATGTTCCTACAGAATTCCCTCTCTCCTACTCAGCCTAGGTAGAGACTGATCTCACTATTTCATCCACCATATCCAACCCTGAAAGGCTGTTCATTATGGCCTTAAAGTCCCAAATATGTGCATTATTTGTTTGATAGGCACTAACTGTTCCCCCCAGCAAGCAGTCATGCACATATAGATAGGATTGACTCAATATCTAAATATGCCAGAAAATGAGAGGAGGATAATCTGTCTCCTTAGTCACACCTATTCAC